>NC_071291.1:28340000-28455000 GCF_943737925.1 Anopheles nili
TGCACACGGCTGAAGGAAGGAGCCGGGGGAAATCGAGGGAGGCCTGGCAAAGGGTAGAAAGATTAATCATATTTCGCGCTTTCCCGTTTTCACGGCGCACGTGCCACCGCGATCAAAGTGTGCTACATTTTGCGGCCACCGCTCGCAGGATGTTCCTTCGCTGGCGTCCATCTTGTGAGACGTGGCCAAGCGAGCGGGACACGCCATGTGCACCGTCAGCTGCACAGATGGCCCGTGCAGATCCTGCAGGTTTTGCTGCACCACCGCGTTGAGCTGCAACTTGCAGTGGAGCTGAAGGGCAGCGCCCTAGCGCAACTCAAATGGAATCGATAACAGTTAATAACGGTACGCAGGGGGGGGGTTCGATCGTGTAAGGATGAACGTTTGATCGTTGCAAGGACATCAGCACGGGTGTGTGCGCATCGGCATGCGTGATGCATATGGCTCGATGCATACGGGGTGGAAACGTGGTTGCACATGGCAGCAGGCACCGCACGAGCTAGCAATGTTCGTTCGTACATGTAATTGTGTGGTGAGTGCACATGGGTGAAGTGGGATGTTGCATCTTGAGATGTCGATCGCAATTAAGTGACTCCTTTCGCTGAGAATTCTGGGGAAAACACTCCTTCTGGAAACTCCTTTCGGCCGTCCGTAGGCGTGTGAATGTGTTTGGTTTTGTTCTTTTCCAATTGTTACCTTATCCGCAGTGCCAAATGTTCGCCTACGATTTGTCCCACGTGTAAAGCAGTACAGTACATTAAGGCACCCACTCACTAATGGTCCTACCATATAAACAACGACATACAGTTAAAGTTACCAATCACCATCTACTTAACACCATCATTTTGTCAAACGGAAGTCCACCATTGCATAATGTTATAGGGGATATTTTTTGCTTTTGTTTTTTTTCGTACCTTTTTAACATGGGCAACACGATAACGGCTGCTGTTTCCCAACTTGTTAATGATCTAGTTTACATTTTTCTTTGTTTGGTGGCAACGGAACAAAAACAAAAGTAAAGAATCTACATACTCCTGTCCTGTGTTCCAATAAATATTAGTAAAAATTCACCGTTTGTTTCTTTTGTGTGCAAACAAGTTGTATTAATAAAAAAATAAACGACATCTACAGGGAGCAGTGGAAGGCAGTTCTATAATTGATAGGAAAAGGTTTAAAAGGGGTCGAAATAAAATGATAACGGGGCGCATGTAGAACGTGTGCGCATTGAAGTTCGGGTACAAGAGGAACTACGGAGCGATGGGAAAACCGGGAAAGCTTAGGGACAATATTGTTGGGGGAGTTCAAATGAAAGTTGGTCAATTTCCATAACTAGAGCAGATAGAGACTAGAGAGAAGCTTATAGAGACGAAACTAAAAAAAAACCACACATCATCTGGAATCGTGTACTGGCTGACGAAGGGAGAAGGCCAGGATGTCGGGGTCGGAAAGGTCGAAAGGATACAGACAGACACGGGGACACGCAGGGTTGGGACGGCGCAGGTCAGAGGGATCGAAATTGTACATATAACGTTTAACACAACGCGCTCCACTATCCGGCACGGAAAAAAGGGTGAGCGAATCGAACACCAAAGCACTTACCTCCCGCACGGCGTTCGAGGCTGAATCCCGGGACGTGAAGGTAACGAAGGCGTAGCCCCGATTGGTGCCGGTCATTGGGTCCATCATCAGCCGAAGGTCCCAAATTTTGCCGCACTTCTCGAACAGCGGGATCAGCTCGTCCTCGTACATATCTTTTGGTATTTTGCCGCAGAACACTTCGCAGCCGTTCCCGGGCGTGTTCCCTGTCCAGTTCGGCGGTGGCCCACCGTACTTGCGTTGTCCTTTGGGGGATGAGAGAGTAAAGGATGCGTTAGTACCCGGCCACGGTTCCTTGGGCGGTTGCCCAGTTATAGCGTACCTGTTGTTACGTCCAGTGTGTATCCCGTACGCTCTAGAATGGCTTTGATCTTTTCCTCGTCGGGTCCTTTCGCTTGCACTGTGACTGCGGGTGCCGGTTGTCCTTGCTGTGTGGCTCGAACTTTTTGTCTGGCGAACGGAAGTGGGTGCATTAGCATGTGTGCTCCGCATTTACAGGCATATCTTCCCCGTGAGTCCCCAAAAGGGTGGCCACTGCCGGTGTACCTACCTGTACGTCTTCATGACACCGCAAAGGAAGGCCGATTTGTTCGACACATGTTCGAGGTTCGACTCTAGGAACTGGTCCAGTACGTCCAAGGCACCTTCTACGTGGAATTCCTTCAGCGCATCCAGCGCCCTCTCGTCGAGCTCTGAGTGGGCGAGTTTGCCGGTTTTGTAGATGTCATCCAACCGACCGGCAACCTGCGGATGTGAGGCGAATGCCAACGCGTGTCAGAGGATGGAATGACCAATTTGGGCGGGTGGCCCTGCGGGCTAATGCTTACCATTTTGTGTAATCCATACTCCAGCAGCTTCGAGTAGTCCTGCGTTCGTTCGCCGTCTCCACCTTCGCCGGACTTCTGATTTGCCATCTCTTCTACAACCTCACCATTACCTTCGGCCATTTCTGTGGAGGAAATGCAAATTGGAAAAACACGGTCAGTGTAAAGGATACGTTTTTTGTGTGTCTACATTTTGAGGTGCGCGCTTTTAGGCACTATAACATTTCAATTTTCATGCTCAACTTATTCGCACACTAAGAACACCCACTTTAGAGAACCCTTTGTGCATCCCACCTTCTGATAATTCAATCGACCGCATGTAACTAATGAGCCTATTGTGAGATATGTCATCACCCACGACAAAATGTCGAAACGGATCTCTTTTCGTTCTTCCCTAAACTTAGCTTAACTAGTTAACTTTGTTGAACGCAACACAAAACATTTCAGAGCAGATTTTCAGCTAAATCTGCTTCGTAAACCTTAAAAATCTACACAACAATGGCGAAAAGCGAAAATAACAGACGATCTTACGAGGCGAAACTAGATTCACGCTCGTTTCTCATCTCACCACGCGATGTCTCACCACATGCGAGGTGCGTGCAGTGAACTAGACCGTACGCATTCTCCCGCATCTAATCGCGCTCTCTCACATCTGGCATGGCAGGTCGCCTTTCGCTCACGCACTCTCTCTCTCGCGTTCGCACTCTGCCAGCCGATGCGTGCGGTGCTTTTCCAACGCACATTCGCGCCCCAAGCACGGTGGATCTTTTTTGCGAACTTCCCAAACTCTGCCGCGCCGTCGCGCGGTGTGCGTTTTCAAAAATCGCAAACCCAGGCGCTCTCGCTCGCACTCTCGCGATGCGTACTGCCACCGGCCTTATCGTTTCATTCGCGTTCGCAGAAGCGGTGTGCGTGGTGCGTCACCACAACCGCGGCTAGGCCGCGCGTTTGGTGCGTAAGCAAAAATTCGCGCGTCTCTTCGCAAAGTAGGTCACGTCGACGGGCCGCGTTCGCGCCGCGTGTAGTGGTGCAGAGGTCGCATCAACTCGCGGGTGCGTGAGCATACTAGCGCACGGGTCGTAATCGGTTGGCCTAGAAAAGTGAGAGCAAGCGAGATGTGCAAATCGGGTGGTGCGTTTGGCACTGTGTGTGCCGTTTTTTTTTGCTCTTCTTCTTAATTCGCGCATGCTATTAGACGAAGGACGGTTGGGGTGGCTTTTTTTTGCTGCTTCTTTTTTTTCACGCGGCTAGCTGTTCGCATCTCGTTCGATAGGGGTGTTTTTTTGTTGCGCGTTTCTTCTCCGCGTTAGTGTATGCGAAACGTGAAACGCGAAACGCATGCTCTGCGCGGTTTGCCGTCTCAACGAGTGCGACATGCGTTTCGCGATCCACGCACCCTGTGCGTGTGTGCGTGTGCGAGAGAGAGTGCGTGCGCGAATAATCATATTTCGGCAGAAAAGACCCCCAAAAATCGAGGCCAAGGTCTCCTCGTTGGCAACCGCGGCGCCGTCGCAGCACCAGTTTGCTAGTCGCGAACCAGAAGCAGCACGCACGAGTGGTGCAGTGGTGACCACGTTTACGGTCTCGAGTTTGGCCCCTTTCTCGGCGGATTCGCTTGTTCGCAGTTGGGCTGTATCTAGCGTCGGAAATGCGCGAATTTGAGAGGTTTCTTTGAAAGTGAAAACAAGCGCAAACGGTGTGTCTGGTGGAATGTTATTTTGAGCTTAGTGCGATGCTGTAATCGCGCTAGTCGCAAAGCACATCATGCCCATCACCGGCAAGGTAGATCAGAACGTGTTTAAGGCAAAGAAACAATCTTATCCGGTTTGAGCTAGTGAGCGAGTGAGCACTCGTTCAACATAAGAATGCGTGGCCACGAGAGCGAGATGCAGTGCGGAATAGCAAATTCTTGTGTTTTTTTCTTAATCAATTCTTCAATCAAACGCCAAACTGCTCGCTGCACGCAATGTAGCAACCCGTCCATTTGGGAACTCATGGTGTCGCACGTAAACCCAAGTAATAGCCTTTGGGCTCGGAAAAGGACCTGAAAACATCTGTTCAAAGCGTACCCGCGTGTGTGAACGAAAAAAAAATAAAAGAAAAACATATCTTTGAGCTTGTTGGCGAAAACAAAAGGATGTGAATGTTGCGAAAAATAAATTTCCCTCAAGCCGGCATGGCGGCCATCCGTGAGTGACCCGGCTTTCCTGTGGGTGTGTGGAGTCGTCGTGGATTTTTTTATGAGTGCCAAAAATTTAGAAGCGTCTGCAGTACGCTTGGGGCGCTTCCTGCCCGCATAAGCCCCACAGTGGGGAGCATTTTTCGCACACAACCACACTAACACGGCTTCCGAGCTGGCAGTGGCTAAGTGAGTTCGCGAAAAAACTTGCGCAACGGGCTTCATCGCATCTTCATCCCTCTTTTCAACCCCCATCCAAACCACCCCTTGCGCGAGATTGCTTCGGTTGCGTGAGAGAACGCGTGCGTGTGTATTCGAGCGGCAAGAATTTGGCACGATGTTGCCACGCCACGTTTAGTTCAGCAGATTTGAAAAAAAAGTGTCCTGAAATTAAACTCCTGTTTGTTTTTGGAGGTTTATGTGCGATATTTGTGTGTTGTTGCGTACAATTAGAGATCTTTTAATATCACATCGATTTGGTTTCTCGCGAGTGTCTCATCAACCTCCCCCCCCCCTGCCCCCACACAAACACACACACGGGCACACAGTCAAACACTTATACCAGCAAGCACGCCTGTTCTAACGTAAAACAAATTCGCTCCATGTGGTGGTGTGGTGCGGAAATTTCGGGAAAGTCGAGTCCAGTTGGGACGATTTGGAGCACACATTTTACGCAAAAATTTTGCTCGTTAACCACCTACGCATGTACACGGTTTCACGCACTAAGCCACCCCTATGTCATCCGCCACCCGCCAGA
Source organism: Anopheles nili (assembly GCF_943737925.1). NCBI lineage: Eukaryota > Metazoa > Arthropoda > Insecta > Diptera > Culicidae > Anopheles > Anopheles nili. The sequence continues at coordinate 28,345,357 of NC_071291.1, forward strand.
AACCCGCCACAGCCCGCGATGGGACACCAAACAAAGAAACAAACAAATGCTCCCAAGGAACGTGAGCCTGAGTGGCAATCGAACTCTAACATAGAATTGAGATTTGTGCGCGTAGCGTAGTGAACCGACTGCGCCGATTCTCGCGTCCCACTTGCAACCCCCATTTGCAACCCCCTGCGGGCCGCCATCGCTGGTTGCGGATTTTTTGGCATCGACCACCACCACCACCACTACAACACGTGGCCTGTACACACACGGGGCGCGAATCGGTGGAGCAACCCACCCCTGCGTGTCAGTGTGTGGGTCCACCACACAGCCAAACGGCAGGAGAGGTCAAAAAACTTAAGTCTAATGACCTTCAGATACGCCGTTTCTTCGATCACATCTCGTACACGGGACCCTTTGCTGTGTTTGCTCCTGACATCCTGCCTCGAAAGGACCTTTGAAATGGGTCGGGAGTTTGGGAGCCCGATGGCCAGAGAGTTTAAGTCACCCTCCAGGGGGTTGATGGGTGTGCCCTCTCCCTTTGGGCGATGATTCGTTTTCTGCGGCTCCTACGCACCTCAGCGACTCAACAGGCAGCGGTATCCAATACAGCCTCCTTCCTGCCACAGTGTCCTGCCGGATCCTTGCGGCTCCAGGAATACCCCCGAAGGGTATGACTTTCTCACTGGCGTGCCCTAGTGTGGTGAATTTGCGACCACCGTTTCGCAGCGACACGTCCGACAAACCACGCGCGCACCAACGGAGCATTCTATCGTCACTACGCGCGGTTTCGGCTGCTGATCTGTGGCTGGGTGCGTTGTGTGTTCGCGCACACTATCATCGGCACCACCCCACACACCACGGCAGGGAGGGCCCTAGAGCTGGTCGTTTCCCTTGCAAAAAAAAAAAAAGGTTGACCATTTGGAGGCACGTGTGCCCGTCTCGTTTGGTGTGGCTTTCCTCAAGCGATTAATTTATTCCTGCGAGGGGAAAATTGGAACAAATGGTGGACTAACAAAAAAAAAACAACTACACGCCACGAAGGGATCAATACCAACAGTCGGGTTTATCTGATAACCAGCAGCCACCGATAAAGCGAGTACTGTGGGTCCTTACATCGAGCCCAACCACTCAGGGAGGCTTTTTGGACACAAGAAAAAAAAAATCCACCCTTAGTTCACACACCTTTATTCGGCCAACTGTGTCGTGCACCAGAGCTTGTGTGTGTGCGTGTGTGTGTGAGTGTGTGATCGCGCGCGTCAGAAAAGCGAATTCGCGCATCGAACCAAACCAACCGACCGGCCGATCGTCGTCATGCGCTGGTGTGCCGTGAAATTCGCGAAAAATTCGCGAACTTATCTCGCGAATGTTGCGCACTGCCCCACCCTTCACCGCACTGCCAAGACCCGTGTCCCCTCCCCCCATCCAAAAGGATTATGCGCGTGTATCAGTGCGAGTTCGCGAGTTTGATGCTCTTGTTTTCTCGTGGTTCGCTGGGTGCGCGTGTACGTGAGCATGTTTTGATGTTTTATTTTTCCCTCCATTCTAAATCGCTTCTTTCAGCTCGCAGCTCGTCCCATTTGCGCAAGATGCCCCACGCTACGCCAAAGCGAGATGTTTGAGAGCGCAAGAACACAAACCGCGAATTTGGCCGCGTGCGCGCGCGCCCTACAAAAAGCTTTCGAAGAACGCGAAAAAGATCCTCAACTCCGCCGTGCCACGCACCCACATACACACACATATGGTCGGACGCTTTTGCCGAAAACACCCCCCAAACATGTAGGTGTGCGAGTGCGCGCCCGTGCGTCGTGGAGGTTATTCACCTTCTGGACGCCCGGATCTTAAAGTGATGCAACGCAGGCTGGTCTGTCTCTATTTTTCGCTCTCACTCTAACGTTTCCCGTCTCGCTTTAATCAGCTTCTCTTGTTATTCTTATGCTCATTTCCAGACTCCTCAATCCCCCATGGAAGCGAGTTGATCAATGAAGATTTGGCGTTGTAGGAAGGAAAAACTCTGCACTGGAATCTGCAGCAAGCGTTCGGGAGAAAAATAAATTACTAGCTAAAGTACGCAGCCCTTAATAGTGCTGGCAAACTAGAGCCATGCATTTGCAAGAAATAGATATGGCTGCATTCTGAAAACATTCACATCACGCTCTATCGTAGTAACCTTTGGCCGCCCGAGCGATGGTTAATAGCCGATAATGCGAAACCTAAGAAGTAATCTTGCGGAATGTTTTCATCGACACGTCGTACTTCAACCCCTTGTACTGGGGTGTACAGGACAAAAGGTAATACATCACAATATGCCCCACATGTGCCCCACGGGGCAGCAATTAAACAATCTTACTGTGTCTCCGTAGATTTTCCAAGCGTCTTTTCATTGTTTTTTGGTTTCTCTAAACTGCACCCTGCCTGCGATTCGGCACTGCGGGGTTTTGCCCAGCGTGGTTTTCCTTCAACTTCTCCCTGTCAGAACTCGTAAGATTCGAAAAAAATCTGCCAACAAGCTGAAGGCGCGTTTCGTGAATAGTATTTTCCGATTTTTTTTCCTCTATCAACCTCACACACTTTCTCTCGCTCTCTCTTTCGATTTCTAGTTTTAGATCCTTGACCGGTTCGATGGTAGTTTGGAATTTAACCTCTTGTTTCCGCACACACGCACTCGAAGCGCTCCTTTCCACACGCTGCAATTTATTGCATCCGACTGAATCCGACCCGCGACGGCGGGCGTCACGTAAAACTTGAGATGTGTTGCTTCACCGCACGGCTAACTCGAATTGACTTCCTGCACGGCGACACTGCACCACTGTTTACTGCGTTTGTCCCTAACGACAAGGCGCACCGACACTCGTGAAGCCTGTTGCCATGGCGCCGGCCGAGCTCCGCCAACTGCTGCTGTCACCTGACTTTTGGCACCTGAAAAGTAATTTCTCCGAACCCGAGCTCGAGATGTTTAATTATAAAAGGCTCCGAATGTGTATCGGTGTGTATGTCTCTGTGTGTGTGTGTGTGGGTGTGCGGAAGTGCAGGGAGGATTATTTGCTACACCCCCCCACTCACGCCATGCAGCCCGTCTTCTCGGAAGGTTTTTCCTCGTGCGAGACGCAAGGAAAACTCCGTCAGCTGTATATAAATCGATTTTCTCGTCCATGTACCACCCCCACCGCATGAGAACCCGGAAGCGCTGTTGAGGAGCGAAAAAAGCGAGAAAAATCGCCCCACACTTCGCACGTGTGGTGGTGCGCCGGCGTCTGCTACATAGCCGCGCGGACGCTTTTCCTCGCTTTTCCCGGACTCGCGCAACGGGAAACACATAGTCCCTCGTCTTTTCCCGTGAGTGCACATGGCCGCTCCGGCCGACTACCCATGGCCACCGCACCAGACGATCCCCCGAGTGGGAAAATTCGGCGAAAGCGCAGCCCAAACATGGGGCAGACGAACTCACCCCACTTTTAAACACACACTGTGACGCCACACCGGAACGAAATTCGGGGCGAAGATTTCCCGACTTGCGGATGCTCCAGGCAGGCGGCAGCATTGCGTAGGGCAGGAACAGGACAACCGTAGCCACGCAGGCTCGCACGTGCCGTGGTGTTGGTATTGGAACCCCACCACGTCGTCCTGGTCAGTCGCGGCACTGTGTGCGTACCATCGTCGGGAAAACTCGCCCCATCTCATTCACACGCTCTGTTTTCCCGTCCATTTGCGGGGTTCGCGGCAACGGTGGCTCTGACCAACCCCAACGGCTAGACGGTGTGAGCCAACACTCACTCCAACGCTTTCCACCCTTCGCCACCGTACCACCGAACAACCGCATCGTGCTGCCCCACCCACTCGGGCAGGAGTTTTCATGGAATTTCCCTCGCCTCGCAGACGCAGACAAAAAGCGCAGACAAAATCGATATTTTTAGACGGCAACTACCCGGAGGGCGCACGTTGACTGGATAGGATAGTGTTTGTTTGTGTGCGTGTGTGTGTGTGTGGGTGTGTTTGTGCGCGTTTTCTCGGCGGACGGAAGGCCGCCCGTCGCCAAGGCGCACTGGCGCAGCTGGCCAACAACCGCAGGACCTATCCGCAGGACGAAGCAGCGATGTGTGAGTGCAGCGGTGCAGCGGCGCGAGTGAAACATGAAAATTGCAATCATCCCTATGGAGCACACACGCGCACACACCCACAACCGATCTAGCCACATTCGGTTTTCTGCTGGTAGTCGCCGGAAAAACATCACCCGGATGTGTCGGGAATCTTCGGCTAGCCAAGGACACCGCTACTCCTTCTCCACCGATGGAGCTTTCTTTTTCACCGGCGGGCGTTTCAAATCGAGGGTTCGTGTCCTGTTTCCACCCCACCCCATAACTCCACCGTACTTCCGGAACGATTTATGGTGTTTGTCCCGAACCGGGGGTGTCTGCGTTCGTTCCGCTATAAATTCGATTTGTGCCTCAGGTCGATAAATAACCCGCTTGGTAAGAAGTGTTTTTAATGAGCGCGCAACGTCGCATCCTTTTTCCGTACCTGGAGTGGGGAGAATGCTTGTGCAAATGATTGCAATATTTTATTTCTTTGACTAAAAGAAATTATCGTATACCAAGTACCGAAACAGGAACTCTTTTTTGTACTGAATGCAATATGCACATTTTTTTCAGCGATTTATCAACCCGTACAAACAACGAAAAAAAAACTGGTTCAAACGTTCGAAACAAGTCCTTTTATGTGAGAGATTGGTAAGGACTCAGCAGTGGATGGTTTTTGTAAACTGGAAGGCGATTCTCGGGAGTATGCCACAAATAGATTCACTCTCACAGAAAATTCATTCATACTCTGCTCGCCTCGGAGGGATTATGTTAACAATAAGGCTCAAAATAAATCAAAAGTACAGCCATATCAAAAGGGATAGGAGCAGCAAAAAAAAGACATTCAAACAACCCAGAAACTAGTGTTACATATAGTTCCTGAGGGGATAACCGGTGATATTTTTTTAGCATTCAGTTTCCACCCAGCCAGCGGAGAAGAATTAAAGATCCGACAGCACGTTGCCCTGGCCCGGGCCATCCCTACGAGCGCTCATTAAAATGCAAAAATGTGGTTCTGGGACGAGGCAGGTCTAGGCCGATGTCGCAGGTGAAAACCGGTGTTTCCCCGGGCTCATTTCGCAACCTAACAGCCCACAGTGGCCTTGAGCACTTGCCAGACGAACTGCTTGCGCCGTTTTCCAGCATCATTCCAGCCAAGGTAAGACCCGGACACGCCTTGTAGTGGCCAGAACACTAACGGTCAGGTTTGGCTTCGTTTCAGCGTCCTAACGTGTGATCTTCCACTAAACAGCACCAAAGCTTTTCACTCCCGAATCGGAACACAGTCGAGTCGCGCCTTCGAACACATACGTAACTGAACCGACGTTTTCGCACTGGATCGTACTCACTGCTTGCAGAAGCGGAAATGGTCACACAAAAAAAAGCTCCAACTCGACCTCGGTGGCGACGGAAAAGCGTGTGTGTGTTTCCACACTTTCCGATGAAAGATCACTGTGAAAAACGGACCGAACACCGTGTGGAAATCACGGACCACCGGCGGACACCAGTACACTTTCGCACAGCAAAACCGGCAGGACCCGGTCGCAAGGGAGCTTTTCCCTTCGAGCTAACGCACGCACCCAACCGAAGTGCACGCACGCAAGACGATCGAACCGAAATGCCACCACCAAAGAAGCCATCCGGCACCGCACACCGGTTCCGGCTGCTCGACGCACGCCGTCGCAGTTGCGAAAAACTGCTCGAAACGCGATCGGTTGCGAGAAAAAGATGGACGAACGCACGCACACCAGAACGCTCGCGGGCACAGGCGAGCCCGGTGAACCAGCGAAAGGCAGCAGTGCACCGTATGCAGCTGCATGGCGCCCAAACACAGCCCAAGATGACGAATGGGAGGCACATACACGCACACACCGACAGAACCGATGCCACCCCGTGGAAAGAGAAACCACCACCAACCGGCACGCCGGGTGGGGCGCGTGCTTGCAATTGTGTGTGCATGTGGGATGCACTTTTTCGTTGCATACACGGTGGCGCACTCGCGGCACGTACACATCGCCACCAGCGGTTGGTGGATGGTGAACGAACACAATCGCACTCTAGCCTCGCGGCCAGGAGTTAGCTACGGTGTGGTGCGAGTGAGCGAGATGGGTGGCACACCGGCGATTTTCCACCCACGACTTCCGGTGTTCCACGCGGTGACGAATGCCGTTCCGCGAGTCTCGAATGAATCTCTCTGGTTTAGTTGGTGCGATATTTTCCACCGGAACCGAAGCGGATCTGTCTGTGAGGGATGAACCCAATTAGGTGTGCGTGTGTGTGCCGGCGATCGAGCAGTAGATGGCGCGTGACAACCCCCGGGGGTGGATGAGAAAAGAAAAGAAAAGAAAAACCCCCAGTCTAAAAGGGCTCACGTCGGCAAACGAACGACCTCAATAGGGTGTCGATTATGAATGAAACAACCCCTGGTCTGGGTGGTGAGCTTTGTGGGGTAAAAGGGCGGGACACTGCTCCGGGATCGGGAACTGCTCGATCCACCAATGCCGCATCGTGCCACAAAAAAACAAAATGGCGGCTGCCTGGGAGCGTGCACACGAACTCCCCGCTCTTATGCGACTCCCTATCATGCCTCGACCGATCGGAACCTTCACTGAGCGTGTGATCGTGCCTTGTGGGACCGAGAAGTCCGATCACCTGGCAAAAAAGGACATATGAAGGCATAATTAAGTTAGCGATCGATCGGTTCAGAAGTTGGCTTATGTCATCGGCTTCGTGCCGGTAGTTTCTAAGTAGCGTGCTCTCCGTTTCGAGCAGCACGATATTCGAGCAGTGCGTTAAGGGTGAACGCAGTAGCATAAACTGGCATGCTCGTTTTGCAGTGCCTTGACGTTAAACGTCAGCCATCGCTACTCGCTAGGCGCATGGCCTCCTTGCTGGTGATGTGAGACGAGATTTTCCTTGCGTAAGCATTTCAATTGCAGTGGAAAGTCAACCAACCCTTTTGGCAGGGCGCAGCCTCACGATCGAGAGTTGGTGAAGAAAAACCACCCCCACTGTGGGAGGGAAACTACACCCCTATCGAGGACACTTACCGGCGCCAATAAGCGGCCAGCCCGACGTGATCGGGCGACGTTCGCTGTCCGCAGGTTTACTCTATCTCAAAGCGTTACACTATTGGCACGAGATCGCGGGGTGCCACAGGTCGGGAGCACATACACGCCCGCTTTCACACGCACACCCGACCGTACACGCACGTACGAACACACGCGCGCGCACACACACGCACGCCAGCACCACCAACATACACTACACCGTGACGAATGGCGCTGGAAAATCGAAAGCAAAGAACTGGGTGAAACGCGAGCGGATGTGATGAACCGATATCCTTTGGCACGTGGTCGGATGGAGGCAATGGATCGCCTACTCAACGACCCCACACGCACACATTCACACACACACATACACACGTTCACTCAAACGGACACAAAAAACGCCCCCAAATCGAGCACTTTGGCGAGGAGCAAAAATAACAAAAAACAAAAAGAAAAACTAAGTAATACACCACTACACGAGCTCAGGCGTGGCACGGAATTCGTGCAATCGGGCGGCGATGATCGCAAGATGGAGGATGAGCCGTTTCGCTATGGCCGATGACGAAGCCGGACTAATTTCACCAACTTTCACAAGTGTGTCTTGGAACTTTTGGCGTCCTTCTCGCTCGCTCGCTCGCTACTAAGCCACACAGCTCACTCTCTTGCTCTCTCGTTCCCTCGCTCTATCTCTCACTCGTGCTGTTCCTGGTTTTGTAAACTCTCCAAATCATACCCCGATCGAAATGGACCACCTTTGGACTGGCTAGAACGGTGGGAACGGATGTAGATCGAGACTAAAGCGGACGCAAATTGGCCACCACGTTAGAGTTGCTCCTTTCGTTCGCCAAATAACCACCACCATCGCCTGCCAACCCCCCCCCCCCCCATCATCCCCTATTTGACCCCACGCAGTGTCACACTCACTCCCACACGCGCTCGGTTTCCGTCTCGCACGTTTGCTGCCTTTTGTATTACTTGGTAGGATGTCCACAAGCCGAAAGATCACAGACGCACGAGTGCGTATCCTTTCCGGTACGTATCCTTTGTAATTTCCCTTAGGGCAGCCGTCCGTCCAGTGGTCACACGAAGCGAATTGGATCGGAATTTCGGGCAGCAACACTCACACAAATCTCGCTCCCATTCGACCCAAGTAGGCCACGACGAGCTGTCAAACCGGACCGCGAATCTGTGGCACGAAACTTCACGTACGCAAATCACCGTTCGAAATCATGCAGCAGGCGACGCCACGTTACGGACACTGGGCTGTCCACCATAAGGGTGGCAGAAAACATTCCCTTCTTGAGCCTCGAACCACAGCTTCCAACAACCAGCCTGGGCACTAATAACCTGCCGCCTAGCGCCAGCGGCTCTCACTGTACTGTAGGTTGTTCAGCTCGGGGCTTCGGAAGCGCAACAAAAGCAACACGCGAGCTGCTTCGCGGTCACTCCACTTGTGGGGTGTCGATTTTCCTCATCATGAAAAAATAACTACACACAGCAAAGTAGGCGAAGCGAGAAAAAAAGCCTCAACGCCACGAGGGAAAACTGATCCAAGAAAATACAAAAATAAAAAAAAACGCACCACGACACGATTCCTTCACCCCGGTCGGTTCCGTCGGCAGCGGTTCATCCGGCTGAGGCTGAGAGGCGCAGAAAACTAAACCGGCAGCCGTCGAGCAAGGGCCAAATCTCGCACGGGCACACAGAAGGAACGCACGCTGGCTGGGCCTTGCGCTTGGGCCCTAACGCGCTTCCCGACGTCCGAACGTCCGCACACAAAGAAAACAATGACCCGCGGGAGGGGCAAGGCGCGGCGGTTGGGCGAGAAAACTCGGCACGGCGGTACGGCCAAGGGATTTTGGGCCGCGAAAGGGTGCGGAACGGTGAAATCTTAACCTTTTTTTTTTCTTTTGTATCACCGCGCACTCGGTTTCGCTCGCTGTGTTTGCATCTCGCCGTCTCGCGCACTCGTGCTTGCTCGCTCACACGCACTGGCTCTCGCTCTGTGCTGTGCGTACACATACGCGCGCGCGAAGCATCACCATGGCGTGTCCCTTTTTCCCCGATTTTCGACGTACACGTTCTTCCTTTTTCAGCCTTTTCCGCTTGCACACGCGGTTCGGTTTGCGTCTTGCGCCAGCGAACTCGACGCGCCGCTTGCACGAAAGTAACGCGAATCAGGACTGGAGCGAAACGGCACACGCAAGCGGTGGCAGTTCCAGACCCGTGCGGTGGGGAGCAGGGTGGAAAAGCGAGACCCATCGTGGCAGGCAGAACGAGAAGCAAAACAGACGGGATTTTGTGTGATTGTGCGAACTGCCGCCCTGGAAGGATGATGATGGAGAGAACGGGTTGCGTCAAAAAGCGCCGGGGGTTGGTGGGGACTCGCTGGAAGGGTGGTTGGTGGAAACACGACACGCAATATGCTACGCGTTCAGACCGTTCTCTCTCTCACTCTCTCACTCTTCTTCTCTCTGTCTTTCGAGGGAGTTGGTGTACAGGGGTAGGTACGCACCGTGGTGTGTATGCAGCCCACCCCAGCCCAACGTGGAAACGTGAGGGGATGGTGGGTGGTGGGTGGGAAAAATGCTCGCGAAAATCGTACCAAACTTCGATGCACACGCAAACACCCGCCCGCAGTGGGGCTCAATTGTCACTGTGGCAAACGTCTGGCGTCAAAGGTGTGCGAAAAAGATCCCAAAATGCGTGTGCGCGCGTGTGTGTGTGTGTAGGGGTTTGTGTTTCTAATCAAATACCAGGCGGCCCCATGGGCTGAGGCGAAGAGCTCCACCAACTTCGCACACACCCGCAAAACCAAGGCAGCGATCAAAACGCACACCAGTAACGGGCGCTCGAGGTGTTCAACATCAGAAAGAAGCATAAAAGAGTGCGTACCCTAATTGCTAGGGTGGTGGGTGGTCCTGGGGCTGAAGCAGGAGAAGCAGATGGAGACGCTTGTCACTTGTAGCGTCCAGACCGAGCGGTTGTCTTTTGTTGTCTTTTTTTTTTTTGCATGCCGCGAATAAATGGCAATGAGAGCACACACATTTAAAGGGCCCTGTTGGAAGCGATGGATGCCACAACGCACAATTTCCACGCGTACGGGTGGCTCTCGCACACAACGAAGGCCACCGAGAGTGACCACCGCACAAAACGCACACGATCACGCCCGTTGTGCTAGGGGTGGAAGTCGATTTTTCGTTCACCCATTGGCGCGCACTGACGGTGTGTTACCCTCGCGAGAAAAGCTGGTGGAATTTTGTGCAGGAATAAAAAAAATACCACCCTCCTCACAAGTCTACCCGAGGCGTCAAAGCCCACTTGCGGGAGAATAGGGTAGACAATAAAAATGCCGGCTACCGAGGGACGCACTTAGCGAGCTTGCGAATGTGCCGGAACTTGCGCTAACCGTGCTCGGAGCCACGCGAGTTGCACGGCCGTGTGCGTAAAGTGGCTCAGCTCTCATCAGCGTATACGCATACGCACGCACCCAGAGAGGGTTGAACGGGTTAACAAACGGCTGGCATGGTTCCGATTGCACTATGGCCGTAGTCGTGCCTCGTTTTGACTCTTCGTACGGGAAGCATTTCGATTTGGAAAACATAACAACAACAAAAAATCTGCACCGTCGGAAAGGGGACGGTACGCTGAATTACGGGTTGCACGGGAGCGCATCACGACAGGAGGGATTTTACACCGAAAGAAAAGGTATGATGGAATAAAAAAAAACCCAATCCGATCGGGGGAAAACCAGAAGGAAAGAAAAAAAAACATGTAACCCGCTCGCATGAACCGTAAAATGCCGGTAGATCTCGCCAGCCGGCTGTACCAACGGCCATTGCGGATTTAAGGGTGTGTGTGTGTGCTGAAAAGGGATTCGCACGATTCGCGAATTTCGCTCGCTGAGTGCCGAACGTGAGTGCCCAACATGTGCGAAACCGGCGCGCGCGTGAGTGACTGCTGGCTGCTGCGGCGCTACACAATCCGGCTGTTGCGTAGCGTGATGCAATGAGAAGTTGGAAGGGGGTGGAAGGAGGGGGGGGTCTTGTTGCGCACACATGCCGAAGGTTTAGGGGATGAGTGTTATTTTATTATTTTTAGTGCGTGTGGCGTTCAACAACAGTAATTTTTCAACCAAATAAGTACACTTTGCAGTGGGCATGAAAAACACCAGGCGCCTCCATCGGGCATTGAAGTCTTTTATATGCCGCATTGAAAAGGTTTAATTTTTAACCGATTTTCTTTCCGATTGCATTTTTGCTTTGTGCATTTGGGGATGTTAAAATTAATGTCCGAAAAATCCTCCTTACACACTTAGGCACAGTTACGCGTAGGTATGATTGTTACGAAGTTATGCTCGATTGCTAGCAGGTAAAATGTTGCTGAGGTGTCATTTTTTTTAACATTTAATTTATCTGAAAAATTAAAATTTATCAAGTAACGCATCCACCGTCCATACAAACGCTGTCAGTTGACAGCATTTAAATGTCAATCGCAACCGCTTGCAAAACCCTTCCACGGTTTCGCTGTCATTTTCCATCGCATATGCTGTCACCGCGCGCTAGTGGTGGTGCGTTTGTACCAGTCGATTGCGCAAATGGGCTGCTACCGAGGCACCACAAAATTTGCGAACGTCCAGCAGCCCCCTTCAGCCAGCATCCACGGGAACCTTCGACCCTTCGTACGTTTGCAAAAAGCCCCGCGCGTGAGTGTCCCTGTGTGGCTTCTAATCGGCACCGCCAGCGCAGTGTTGGTGCGTGTGCACAAGTATCGCGATTTTGCGCAAGGGCTTGCTTGCTTGCGCCGATCGAGAGCTGCATCGCTCGGGTGTAACGGAACGCAACCACCACACCGACGACGGTATGCAACGGCAAACGGAAGCGGGGCAAACATGCACGGACCGATGTGATTGTGTTCGCGAGGTAATGCACAAAAAGAAAAACTCATTCTAATCAAAGCTTCATGCACGCACGCATACGCGCACATTTCGCATGCACACCGCTTGGTGCGCGAGCGAATTTGTGTGGTACAATGTTGAGCAAATAGCTGCAAATTGGTAGCGCAGCACAGGCGAATATATGCAACCCATGTCCAGGGTCTCTCTTCGCATGATGGCGAAGGAATGTTTCTCGAAAAGAAGGGATGTTTCTCGGTACGGCGACTATTTTTTTGTGTGCCTCACACATACCCAGTGAGTGCGTAATTAGAGTGGCAGAGTGTGTGTATGTGTGTCGCGCAAGCCTTCGCGCAATGCAGAAAGGATAAAGCGTGTATGCAAATTCACATCCCTCCCTACGTAAACCAGCGACCTGGAGGACGATGCGCGAAAATGTGTGCCGTAACGCTAGGGAAGGGGTTTGCCGTCGGTTTGGTGGACATTTTTTTTGTTATTGTTTGGCTTCCATTCCATGCACATTCCGGTACATTTTCCGGGCCGTGTGCGTTCGTGTGCGTGCCTGTCTAGTTTCGCTGCTATAACGCGATTTATTACTCGCGGCACTCGGTGGTGGCGCAAAACACAAAAAAAAAAACATCCAACGGTGTCACATGTCAGGCTCGAAGCCCCATAAGGATGCACAAACGCGACGAGTGCGCGTGTCTATGAGAACCTCCCCGGGCGAGTGAAGCGGAAGGCCTTGACACTTTTTGTTTCTCGATGTTTGCCTTCGCCCGACGTATCGACTGGCTCATGCCCTCGTTACATAAAGTGCATGCTGCAGTTGAACATCTCCAAGTGTGCTGCAAACCGCGTTGCACACGGTCCGTTCGTTTGCTGAACGGAACCGGTCCAGAGAAGGTGATGTCATCTCGTTAGCAACAGATGATGAGCGGTGTTCGAAACACCCAGCTAGTATGTGCAACTGAGCAAGCCCAGGTTTTTGTGGTTGGGGCGCAAGAAAAAAAAATGACCCACTGAGAGCGCACGTAAGGACTTTCCTTTGTTCCCAGCCTGACCGTGACATTGTAAGAGTCCTCGGCACTCGGTTAGGAGCAGTGTTTTTCTGTGCTTCTTGCCCGACCGGCTATTAGCCGGCCCTGTACTATCTGGGTTGTGCTTGTCTGGCCGCCCGAAAGCTGATAAAGGCTTTTGGCGAGACAAAGCCGCTCACCCACTGGCACGGATCCGTGATTCCGTGAACCGCGCCTTTGATTGCATTTCTAAGCCGCGCAAGGCTGCGAGCAACCGCTCGGAAACTGCGCGCATTGATAGCGCCCCAGCACCGATAAGCTATGCACATGAGCACGCAAACATGTGCGCACGCGAGCGTGTGCTAAAAAAAAAGCAACCCCACCCCAGATGAAGACGGCCACAATTAGCTGGTCTATCTTCGCGCGCGCAGGGCGCTTGTTTGTGCGCTCGCGCGCTAAACCAATAAATGTTCTCGATCTCCGTCCAAGCCGAGTCCGAGTGTGGGAAGGAAAGTGGGTTGAAATGAGCGAGGAAACACGGCTCATGTGAGGTTATGTACACACTGCACTTAAGCAAGCTAAACAGGAGAGAGCGCAAACATCGGGTGGGCAGTGGGCTTTTTTTTTTGCACAGGCCTATCGCACAGTATCGCGCTGCAAACTGGCAGATGTTTGGTGGCCCTGGCGACGTGCTTGATTGCCTAACCCCGTTGATACGCGGGCTAGAAGTGCAACCCTCGGTGGTAGATAAACGTGCGCAATTCGCTGTGTTGCATCAGAGCGCGGGAAGGCATTTTCGTTTTGCCCGAAATGGTTGATGACATATAATTGCCACGATATGGCGGGTGCGGCCGAGGACCTGCGGTTCCTAATTGGGTTTGGAGCGCATTTTTCACGCGCTAATGTGACCCACGATGTCAGCTCCCCCTCGATGGCTCACGCGCTGGTGGAAGGAAAAACGAAAAAGGAGAAAGAGTACGAACGATTGGACACTGTTGCACAACCCGACATGGTAGGGTCGAACGGTAAACTCGCTTGTCAACTGATCGCAGCAAGTCCAGTCCATTCGCTAGCATTCACTAGTCTTTATGGTAAAAAAGTGGATTTAAGCTTCAGTCATTTTCCTAAGTTAGCTCATTTAGAGAACATTATCGACGATCCTTCTAGATGCTTGAGCATCGTCGAGTGGTGAAGTGTGGAGACCCACGAGTAGTTGCCCAACGACTGGTCCATGGCTAGTTCTAGCTGGCACACAACGCGTCTCAAGGCCGCCGGTGCCCATTACGGCTAGACGTTACACCGTTTCGGGTAGCTAGGTTTTCCTTCTTTTTTTTCATTCCCTTCGCTCGTAACCACGTAACGCGCCACAAGCCCCCCCTGCTTCGTTCGGTGGGTTTTTCCCGAGGTCGTAAGCACGCGAGAGCATGCGTGCGAATGCATCTTGCATGCACCGTGCTGCAGCTGCAGCTGCGTTTCGCTCCTTTAACGATCGTATGAAAAAGGCCCAGACAGGATCGCTGTGAGAAGGGAAAACCTTCTTCATTTCATGCGTTTTCTGCCGTCACGATCGCTTCCCCACGGCAGGCCGGTAGCACGTATTTGCCATAAAACATAACCTCTCGTTTGCTTTGGTACGATTCGGTCGCACTTTGTTCGCAATTTCGTGCAGTTGCTCAAGCGTTTCCTTGCTGGGATTTCTGTTCCCGTCTCGGGCATGGTGCATTCTCGCACTAATGCACACCACAAGAAGCTTTCTGTTTTACGATCACACCACCTCATTCGACCCTAACAATATGTACTCACCTCAAAGAAAGTGTTGTAGGGACGTGTCGGGAACAAGGATATCGCTGGCACTGTTTTTCACTGCACTGTCGTCTTCGTTCGCTTAAATGCCGTTAAAATTTCTTCACCAATCACGCGAGTTTTGCTTCCTGCTCTTGCTTGAGGTAAAAGATGCGGTGGCCCTAATAATGCTCCGCTGGTTTCACTGTTCCACTCGAAACTGTCCACTGTTTTGGGTCCCTCCGCGAGGATGTCCGAAACGTGCCGCTTCCGCGTCGCTGCTTCAGAGTTCGGATTTCAAACGGAGAATTCGATTAGGAAGATTCAGCGTGTCGATGCGCTGTGGCCTTCCAAGGCGCGAATGAGGTGATGTGTTGTGGATGTTTGGTGCGGAGTTATGGTGAATGCGGGTTATGATGGCGAGGTGAGTATGAGGTGGCCTGTGTTCGGTTTGCTGTTAGTATTGCTTTCGGTTTTGAGGGCCTGCTGGCTTTGCCCGTTCGGGTTTTGCAAAAGCTGTGCCGCTTATTTCCTGACAAAAATTTCCCCCGTTCTGGGTCCGTACTATTCCGCGTCGATATGCCGGTCGAGCGAGTGTGCGAGTGTGCCTGCGGGTGAATTCGTACGGCAACGTTGGCGTACGCCTTTTTTTATTTTTTAGATAAGTTTGTTTGTTCAAAAATTTGCGAGACAAAACGGCCGCTGCTGCTGCTGCTGCTGCTGCTGTTGCTGCCAGTGGTGCGCTGTCGAGTTTATTTGATCTTTCGATGGGACTTTTGAGTTTTTAAACCAATGCCAATCTTCCTCACGATGCACGACGAACGGCTGCACCCGGACGGGGGATACATTGATGAGAGAGATGCACCGTACGCACACAACGACAACGACGACGACGACGACGCCGATGCGGTTCACGCGACCACGTCCGGTTCACGTGGCCACGCAGGCTTGAACGCTAGAGGGCCAAACGCTTTGCGCCCACCCTTCCAGGATCTGCACGCAAACTTCCACTCTGTTCCAAGATGGTCCCGTCGGCGAGGGTTCGGCAAAGTTCCGGCACCGTATCACACACTAACACACTGTCCCGGCTGGAGTTTTCCGGTTACTTAGCGCCCTGCACTGTTACGAGCCCGCGCTAGCCGGCTGCTGGCGTAGCATCGCTTTTCACAAGCCCGAGCTGCTTCTGGTACTTTCTCTACTTTGCGCACATACACACGCGCGTACATACACACACACACGCGCACACTTACACTCGATCGCGAGGATTCGGAAAATCGCGCACGCAACGCACCGTGAGCGATGTAACGATGAATGCACTAGCAAAGGGTCTCCTGTCGCGTCACGAAACTGCGGAACGCACCCCACAGGAACATTTCACCATCCGCCGGGAGGGTGGAAATGGCACGGTAGAGAGAGAGAGAGAGAGAGAGAGAGAGAGAGAAAAGTGAGCAAGGCAGCCCACACGAGCGAGAGCGCACACACGCGAGAGAGAGAGAGAGATAGAGAGGAAGAAAAACCAAACAGACAATCAAACAACCAATCTAATGCCAAGCCAACACTAATTCGTGTATGTCTTCTGTTCACGCCAAGGGCTGGTATCAGGCGCCATTCCCTTTTTTTGCTCCTTAAACTGCTCCCCTTGGCGCAAATGGCCCGCTCGCACACTGATTCACACCGCAACGGGGAGTGGAGCTTTTTTGTTCCTTCCTTTTTTTTGGAAGCGTAACACCGGAAGGGATGTGAACGTGAACCAACAGTGGATTGTGAGGAGTGCCGTGGAGTGGAATACGAATGGGGTAACGGGGGTGGGCTAGAGTCCGATAGCTCGCTGCACCGATAGCAAGTGCATCGCTACTGTTGCCCCGGTACTGACGATCGTGGAACCGCCCGGGCCGCCCGTGTATTGGTGGCGCTGATGACGACGGTGACGGCGACGGTGGCGACTGTGCGATCGTGTCCGACTGGGAGTTCGAAAATCATTTTTGAAAAACTATTGCATCGCTCGTTCGCCGCGGCACGCACGCGCCTTTTCGCGGGGAGAAGAAGGAGCTTTTAATTGTCACCTTTTTTTTTCTGCGCTTTTTTTTTCTGTTTCGTTTTTGTTCTGTTTTCTATTGGCTCTACTATGCAGCTGGTTAGTAGTCGGTTAGTAGCAGTACTGATGGTGATGATGGTGGTGGTAGTAGTAGTAGTGATGATGATGGTTGGCCGAAACGTACTTTTTTTTTAAACTATTGCATCGCACTGGTTAATAAATGGGAATGATCGGTATGAGAGAGAGAGAGAGAGAGAGAGAGAGAACAGATTAGTAGCTGACTAAATCCAGTTAGTAGGGGGTGGAAAAGCTTGCAGAGGGCTTGCCAATGCTTGGGTGGAGTGTGCAGTGCAGGGGATGAAAGGAAAGCGCAAAAGGAAAAAAAAGGACACCGAAAAGCTTTAAGGACTGGCCGACCGTCACAACACAACGCATGATTCGCTCAGTTCGCCTTGCAGTTTGTCCACACGGTGGCGTATTGTTTCAGATTTTATTTTTTTCTTTGCCACTCGGTTCGTGATTGTGCAACGTTGCACTCGCTGCAGCGATCGATTGCAATATGCACTAAAACACCCACACACGCACACACGCACACACGTACACAAGAGCGGCGCAATCACGTATTTAAATAAGCACACGTTGGGGCCTGTGGGTAAGTGCACACCACGCGGGCAACGATGTCCCACTTGCAAAAAGGCCGTCGGTAGCGCTGCTGTTCTGTCATTTGGGGGGGAGTTTTTTTTGTTTCCTCCCCCCGAATGCACTTTGACCGCACGTGCAGTTTGAAGTTTCGAAATTAAACGGACACTAGAATGGGCATGTGCATGTCTGTGTGAATGTGTTTTTTTTTCTTAAATTAAATCTCCCACCCAAAATCCACGCACATTTGTCACTAATTTGCAACTCAATGCGACACCGACTGCAGAACCGACCAGAACTGACCCTTCCTTTTTCACAACAGCACAAGTATCCTTCCGGGTGCGAGATAAAAAAAAAAGTGTAACTCTACAATCCCAACCGAGCACCCCTTTCCGGAAAAGGGACACCACCGGCCGGGAAAGCACTAGCTTTTCGGGCAAGAGTCGTTTGCATAAGGTCGTCTCACACACGGTCACGTAATTTGTTCGAAGCGTTCCTTACGCTGGGGTTATATATTTTTTTTCCTTCCTTCCGTTTGTTCACCTCTCTAACGTAGCGTACGTATCACTGCCACGTTCACGTAACCTGCACACGGGAATGCTTTTTTTGCTTGCTACGGGCCCTTGGAAGAACTTTAAATTGCGGAACCGTCCCTACATTGCCCGCTACGCTGACCGGTTTCTTTGGCTACACAACGACCGTGAGGGCATTTTTTTTCTCCGCTTCCACAGATGGGCATAACTTTTCTCTTAAACAGTACGCTATTTTTTTTGTCGGTCGTTCGCACCGAGAGGGACGACCGGACTTAGTCCTGCCCGTGGCAGAAGGGATCACTCCGTTCGAGGGGGGGTTAGTTTTTAGGGCGAGAGTTAACACAAGTTATAGAACATAAAAACGTGCATCAAAATAAAAATGAAAAAAAAAATATGATATTCACTCCACTGCGGTTTGTTCTGCGCGCGCTGAAAAAGGACCAAACAGCCGATTTTTGGCAATGTGCCACTGGTGGCGGATAAGTATGCAACGCGACGGCGGCGACGACGACGACCAACGACTCGATTCCTCGACGTTCTTGATCGTCCGCGTTTCACTTCACTAGTGCACCGGTGTATGCGAAAGCGCCTCGACAAGACCCGCGGGCGCGGACGGGTAATATGGCTTTATTTTATTTTTTGTGCTTCTCCCGCTCCGTTCTTTGCCTGCCATTATAATTTCCTTACTTGCGCGGTTTCTCTCTTTCTTATTTTCCCGCCAGCCGTACCAGCCACAGGCCCCACTTCGGTCACCCTGTTCGAGCGGGTTTTGCTCGCGCACTCGCGGATATTCGCCTCGCCATCATCGCAGCGTGCCATTCCTTTCGCTCGTGTGGTGTGGTGCTGCGCTTTTTTTTTTCTTTTATTTGCTTGATTTCCTTCTTGGGCGCATTCACACATACACACACAGACGCGCGCGCGCATCCAAGCAGCCTTTGCTGCACACCCGGATCGGGGGGGAAAAACCAGCGTACCGAGTGCAACGAGCGAGCGAGCAAACGTGAGTGAATGAGGGAAAGCAACAGAGAGAGAGAGAGAGCGCGCGTGTGAGAGAGAGAGAGAAATTGTGCGCTATCTCGGGTGCTTTTGCGCTCCCGCTCCACTCGCAGCGATGGCGTTTCGCTTGCATATGCATTTTCGTGGTGCGATTCGACGCGACACGCACACACGGGCACATTTGCGGCGCATTCCCGAGCTGCAGCTGCGCTTGTATTGCGCCCTAACGTTGGTCTCTCGTTCTATCGCCTTACCCGGGGTGGTGGTGACCCCCCCCCCCTCTGCCCTGCCGGTGGGCGGGGTTGGGGTGTCCCCGGGGCTTTCGACTCCATGGGAACTGATGCACACAAACACCAGCGAAAGCTCATAGTCACACACGCACACACACCTTCACGTGAACACGCAGAAAATGCATTCGCAAAACCCAGGGGGAGGTGGGGGTGGATGCAGGCGATGCAGTTTACCACCGGTTTCTCCATTGTTTTCCCTCTCTCTCTCAGTCTCTCTCTCTCTCTCTCTCTGAACCCCAATCTAACACCAAACGTGGGGTGCGAAAACTAGAATCACAGACTACAGCTAGGGCAATCAAATGGAGGCGCATCATCCCTCACGCCCCCGACTCGGGATGGGGTGGCACCACACCCACCCACGTGGTTTTAAAACGACAAACCGAAGCTCACCGCTGCAACTCTGTTCCACAGAACCGATGCATTTCACCACCAACACCACCGAACGAGAGCCGGGTGCAATTGCATCGGTTGCATCGGTCGCTGGCAACCTGGCTGGAGGTCGTGTTTCATTTTTAATGCTGCCGTTAATGTTCATGCGTCCCCATCTGAACCGAGGGGTGTATTAATTTTTCCCTTAAGCTGACCCCCGAGAGCCTTTTCCCGGTGAGGTCGCACATTGGTTTTTTTTTTTTTGTTGGTCGATCTCTTCGCTTCACTCGCTCGATCCTTTCGCACGGGAAGCCTAATTGAAGGGTTGCCGCGCGATGGGCAATTGCGCAAATTCGGTTCCCTCTTTGCGTACCCTTTGCTCCGTGTGTGCGTGTGTGTGCGTGTGTGTGTGGTGGTATGTATTTTTTTTTGCTGCTGCTGCTGACCAGAGACTGCTGCAGAACGCTTGCTTCCTTGCGAGCCTCACGCGTCATGTGCAACCATGCGTGAGGGTGGTGGTTAACCAGAAGCACCCCACCACCACCGCTAACCCTTCCTTTCGTCCCCGTCTAACCACAAGGACCCCTACGAGGGGTGATGAAACGAAACCCTGGCACTGAACGAGGACGAGGACGAGGACGAACCCTGCTGTGGGCTCCGGTCAAAAGGATCTCGTGATTGGGGTGGCGTTTTTTTTGTGGGCTTTTGCTTTTGCTTTTGCGTTTTTTTTTTCTCAACCCTCTCCCAACCCTCGAGAACCGGAACGAGGTCGGGTCGGGCAACAAGTGCAGCACGTATCCTGGGGGGGTGATGGTCAGGATCAAAAGGACGGACGGACGCACAAGAGCGGATCGGTTGGGTTGCCGGGCCAGGATGCACCACTCGATCGCGATGCGACCAATGTGGCTCGAATTACACCAGCGATCGTACGTATTTCACAATTCCTGTGGCGTGTGTCTGTGTTGGTCGCGATTAGATTCCACAATTCCGCACAACTACGCACGGACCCGGCACGGATCGGGGCGGATCGGCGTAAGTAAATCAAAGCCATCTTGTGACGGATTCCGTGCGGGCTTTGTGCCGGGCTTCGGTTTCTCGAAACCGGGAGACCGTGGCCGGAAACCAGTTCCCGGTGGATGGTGATGACGCTTCTCGGGGAGGGGGAGCCCGGTTCACCAGGATCGAGTGAAATGTCTTACTTTGCGATGCCCTTTTACGGCGCAGCGGCGGAAATGTAATTGTGCTGCCGGGTTGACGCCATTCAGAGCGATGGGGAAGCGAAGCGTATTTTTAGCAGGACTCGCGCACGTTGGCCAAGATGGACGAGCAACTCGGGCACCAATACAAGCACCCGGCTGGTGAGGATTGAACCTGTAAAACGATCCGTCGGTCCACCGCGATCCTTGCTGGCCATTAAAGGCCAACCTTAGCAGGCGTGTGATGAGAGTACCAACCGTTGGAGTTTATGCTCGTGTGCTGGACATGAATCGGGTTGTTGAGATGGATGTCCAAGAGAGCCCAGGAAAAGCCCAGCAAAGCTGGCTTCTATCGCGGCAACATGCGCACCAAGTTGCGCGTTGAGAAGGCTTGGTATCATTGAAGGACAAAAAAATCCTCAAAAAAAATGCACTTAAAGAACAAAATTTACCCAAAGCCATGGGACAAACCTTGCGCTTGGGACAGCATTTAAAACAATCCAAAACTGAAATGAACTAAACAAAAACGAGCAAGACAGCGAGAGAGAGAGAGAGAGAGAGAGAGAGAGTGAGAATGATAAAAAGACTCTTACTAAAAGAGGCAGACGAGAGGGCAATATTTGATGTAAAAACCGTTTACCAATTTTTCGCAGTCCTGCGCTTCCCTCCTGCGCTATGGCTCCTGCACGCCTTGTCCATCCCGTGTGCATGTGTGCGCCCCCTTTCCCCTTGCCGGACACCGCGTCCGCACTGGTTTTCAGCAAGCGGAAGAGCCCGCGAAACAGGAGACACATGAGCGTTTGAAGAGGCCTTTTTCCAAGGTACATCCGGGACGGTGAGCCGGAAAGAGTGCTCCTAAGTGCGTGCGAGCAAGACCGCTCGGTTGGATGCGGCGCAGGAAACGAGAGCAGGCCGAAGGCGAAAGGAAACGCGCAGCGTTTTTATTAAATCCACGCGGAACTGGTCAAGGCATGCCCCGGGAGGGGCATGGGCCGGCAGAGAAAAGGGCACGAGAAGTTGCAAACGCAATTCCTGTTTTTATTCCCACAGATTCACGCAGGCATAATGAGATGACATCGAGCGAATTCCTGCTCTCGGAGGATCGCCAACATTGCCGTCGTCGTCGTTGTCGTCGTCGTCGTCGTGGTCGTCTTCGTCCTTATCCTTTGCAGCGCGGTGGAAGAAGACGCGCGATGACATGGTGTGTGTGGTAGTGTGCGTGTACGCCAGAGGACCCTTCTCGAGGACTCTGGCTTGGCTTTCGGGCAGCAGGAAGACCAGGCTCGATCGACCAGCAGATCGAGCAGCGCGTAAGGAACCGACGCGAGCAAGTAATTGCGAATTGGCCAGCGGAAAGAAGCGAGAGAGCCAACAAAAAAGGCCCAAGCGAAAGCGAGAGAGCGCATTGGAAACGAAAAAAAAAACAAAAAAAAGACACACATAGGGCGGATGGATCATCATAATCATGCTGAACGTGAGCGTATAATGTTGCACATATGTTTATTATTCCGATTACACCACGGCGGCCATTTGCGTTTCGGGACCTCGCACAAACTGACCATCCGGCGTGGTGGAAAACGAAAGGGAGCAAGCCGAGCTTTCCCTTGGCACCGTGCGGGTCCGTGGCAGCACCTTTTTGCCGCGGCAGTTTTCGGTAAATAAATAATGAATTCGCTCGGCCCGCTCGGGTTCGACCCCGGGGTGTATGATTAATCGATCTGCGCTTCCTTGGCACCCAGGGTTCGCCGGTTCGCCGGTTCGCCGCCCCTTTTGGTGGTTGCGGCCGCCGCCGTCACCCGGTTTTTGTGCCCGGTGTCGTCTTTCGCGTCGCGAAGAAAGTCGCGATATCCTAACGGTCGTTTCTCACACGCCGTGCGCACAGGATGACCGATCGGTTCGGCAAAGGATGCGACTTCCGCTGAAACGCGAGATCGTGCCACGGAACCGGAGCCGGGCTGGGAACGGCCATGACGCCGCCGCTTGGTCCTTCAAGCGCATCGTCTTGAAGGTGGCCATCCGTTGGCATGGCTGGGGGAAAAGGAAACAACAACAGCCAACCAACCAACCGAAGAACCAACCAAAAAAACAACGGTATCCATCAGCCACGCCACGAAAAATGGACGATTACAAAGAGGGGGTTGAGAGAAGAAAAAAAAAGACATCCCTCGAGATGGATTTCCATTTTCCCACTTGCCGTTTAGTGGGCCGCAAACAAAAGGACTTCGCGCAAGGCCAATCCTGGCAGGGTCGGATGTTTGGTCCTGAAACGGGTGCACCACTCCACCACGCCTGACCAGTGTCCATGCGCGACCGGTGTCCTGGGAAACAGCCGAGGATGCCCCGGAAAGGATTAAAGCCGGACCGGGCCTGGTCAGTTCTTTTGTCTCGCCCGAACAATACGCCCTTCGACCCTGACATGCGACGCAATGGTTCGTACTGAACCCGGTAACTGGAGAGGTCCTTTCAGTGCGTCCACAATGCGTCCTGCGAAGACCAGCACACCGTCAGGCCTGTCTGCTGTTAGGGTCTGTCTGTGAAAAAACGCCCTAGTGAAGGGTACGGTGCGTCTGGAGTGGGTTTTTTCCCCCCCGACCAAATTAGGTAACTTTCCTGTTTAGCTCCCGAGTGACCGCTGGGATGGTTTGCTGGTGCACCCAGTTCCTGCCAGTATGCGCATCCTTTAGCCCTTGACGGTGACCGGGTGACTGGGTGTGGAGTTTTTTTTTTGCTTACTATTCGGTTCCCGGTCACACCGATCAGGTTTGATGGCCACTTTCGCAAAGTGCGAACTGTTGCGCGAACTGGCAGCACGCGTGCTCCCAACCCAGGTCAGGACGCACCTGTGCCCTTAATGGGTCAGGGCGAACGGGATCACTGGGCGCGTCGAAAGGTGCGAGATAATTTTGGATACTTTTGAGCCCCGACCTTTCGCGGTTCAGGGTTCAGGGGTGATGTACGACGGCCAATGGACAGGTCACGCGTGTTTCCCGGACCAGGGAAAATGTTGGGCTGTTTTTTTTTATTCCTTGGCTGTATGTCCATCCAAGCGGGTTGCGTTCCTTGCGTTAACTGGCCTTCTGCTCTCGAGGGGTGTAATGGGTGGACGATTTCGTGATTTTTTGCTCGTTCTCTTATGGTCTGTTGAGTGTTTGCGCGTACATGGCAGGTCTTTCAGCTCCCGTGTGCCAATTCATTCATGCGCGCGAAATGAAGGACTCGCTTTTGAATGAATTGAGTATTGAATGGTGTTTTTTTATTCACTCGAATATTGGTTTTTTGTTTGGATGATCACATTCTACGGCTGGTTGCGTTAATGAACTGATCGGTCACGTTTGGGGTTGGGAACGAACGAATGGATTATGAAGTGAATTGGAATAATGTAGCTCCATCGATAAAACCTTCAATCATTGACAAAAATATATACATTTTCCACATCGCATTCGTATTTTTTGATAAATATTTTATACCCAGTAGCTGATCAGTACATCAACTATTACGAAAACTCTGGCCAAGGGTTGATTATTTGGAGGAAAATGACATACTCTTTGGACCTTTAATGTGACTTATATAAGTTCGATTTATTGTTAAAACTTCGTACAAATGAAAATATAAACTGAAATTCAAATTCTAAAGAGAGGCTTTTATTCATATGAGAAAAAGGCATTAGATTATTTGTAGTAAAAGCTACCTACCACAAAGCTGTGGAAAAAAACAAGAAGCTTTAGAATGAAGATGAGAAACAAAAACTAACTTTTAGCAGTCCAGAAACTAATTACCCAAATATGCAATGTAATGAAGCCAGCAAAAAAACTAACTTTCAAAGCGCGCGCCCTCAACGTGCTCATTTATTTCGTTTATTTCATTTCCCAACGACTCACGTGCACCCGAAACGCCCAGCACGGCGTATGTGTGGTAATGAGCATTTTTCATCTCATTGCGTTTATGCCAAAGACACGAAGCACATGCGAGCAACAAATCGCATTACCTAGCAACCATCAGCAAGTCCAGCCCCGGAGCAGCCTACTGCGAATCCTTGCAAGCTCACGCCCAGTGTCCGCTTGCCAGTTGGGACGGTTTGCGCTCGCCCGTGGGATTTCATAAATGCATTCCGCCGTGGCTGCTCCGTTGCGTCCGTTTTTTGGGGTGGATCCTTGCAAAAACTTTTATTTTCTTCACCGCTTCTCAGGCGCAAAACTGCATCTGCTGTGATTATGCACTTTGTTCGTGCCTTTCAGCCGCTGCAACCGACCGAGTCCGTGTCTGTCCCCGTTCGTTCGCCTTTCCTGCAGCGCAAACGACCGTAACCGCATGTTAGATGTTAGTTGTTTTATTGAACCTTTTCATGCGGCTTTATTTGCCGTTCTTTTGCCTCGTTTAATTTCGCTTATTTTCTGCTGTTCGCTTTCATGATTCCGCACCACACTAACGCCAACCACCTTGGTGCGACTTGGTGGGAAAAGAAAGCATTTGTGCATGATTCTTCTTCGTCCTTCGTGTTCTGCCATGCCACTGCCATTGATCGCGGGTAGAAGACCCAAGTCCTGGCGGGGTTATCAAGATGCGATCGAGAGCGGTGAGCGGTGTTTCCGTTTGCTAGCCCCGTGCCATCATTCCTCGACCTCGGTTGCTGGGCTTTATTTATGCGTGCTTCGGTTCTTAGCTGCTTCCTTTCGACCCGGGAGCCCACATGGATGCGGTGCATTTGTTTAAAGAGAAAAAGATGCAAAAACACACACACACGCACACACACACGCATGCTCGGCCACGCAGGATGCGCTAGAGAAAAGGGTGAAAATTAAGGGCGACTGTGCTGGACGAGCGCTTCAACGGCACAAAATCCGCCGATGCAACGCGCAATCTTTTTCTGCTCTTTCACAAGCCTTTTTCGCCTCATGTCGCTCTGTCTCGTCCTGCTGCCCTGATGTCCCTCTAGGAGCAGGACATTAGGAAAAAAAACAGGAAGCCATCCGTCGACAAGCCGGATGCGATCGCACCGGTCGGGTAGTTGCAATTGCAATTGCATTTGAATGATAAACATCTTGCCCCGGCGTTCGGTTGTTTATTGCGCCACGGATGCACGGGAATTACTTCATTTAGCGTGCGTATTGGCGTCGTCCACGTGGGGGAACGAACGCACCCGGTTTTCACATCAAAACCGGGCATTTTCCCTGACAAAGGTGCGTACTACTGCAGCAGCAGCAGCAGCAGGATGCCAGGTTGTTGGGTGGGAAAAGGGATTGAGCAAAACAGAAATGGCATTATAAAATGATCCGTAACCGAACCGGACACCGGCCGACCGTTAGTTGCATCGCGTTCCGGGATTGCATCGCGAGTGCATCGCGCGTCGTCCTGGCTTCATTCTAACACCTCACCGGGACGCGACCGCCCGACGGGTGCAGCTGCAACGTTTATGCAAATCGGTTCGCTAACGCGCGTACGTCCGCTGCCGGGTCGGGGCCAGTTGTGGACAAATAAATTTTCCCCCTTTGCGCTGTCATCGGCGCCGGTCCGCCCCGTTGGAGTCGGGACGTTGGAGTCGGTCGGAGCGGAGAATTGCAATGCCCTTTGTTTGAGTTGAGCGAATGCAACGCTGCAGCATCCAGCCGGCGGGAAATGCAACCGCAAGCGTTACGCACATCGTCCTGCCCGGTGAGGGGCCCGGTTGTTGGGCAGGATCGTCGGGATCAACGCACTTTGAAGGCCCCTTTTCCGTGGCTCCGATGCGATGTGAGCGCAGCTTCGAGGCCAGTTGTGTAATAGCGCTTATGTGAGGGGATGCCTAGATGAGGATTTGCGAAGGCATCTAGGCTGCCGGGCAAAATGATTGCGTTCCGTTGGAGAGAATTTTTAATCGAAGGGAAAAACAACTGCCTCAGAGCGGGTTGTCTAAAGAACGTACACTTGGCTTTTGCGGCGTTGAAGCAAATCGTGCACCACCAACCAACCCATTTCAGGACATCGAGGATGTTTTAATCAGCAGTAGAGCCATATCTGCTTTCGTTCTAAAGAAGATTACGATTATGAGAGATTTATGGATGGATTGTGAATAAAATCGTACAAGAGAATATAGATTGTAATGGTTGATTTCATCGAGCAATAATTAGCCATTTTTATTGTCTGCTTTATGATTGCCCTATCTGAATTGTCCTCCGACATTTTTGCTAGAACAATTCGCACGTTTCCGGTTGCTGGTTGAGCCAGCAGGTTTCCCAGCGTCAGTTGCCAGCGTCTCAGAGTAAAGCCACCCTGCTGTAAGCCGGTCCATATCGGTTCGCCTAACGGTAGCTGCTTCGCATCTGCCTTGAGGCGCGTCCATCAAACGCCACCCTTTAAATTGGCACGCAAATCGAACGGAAATGCATCGCTCCCAGGAAGGGGCGCTTTCGCTTGGTTCGAGCGTGACCCTTTGCGCACCGTACTGCGCGTACGCACTTTTCCGCGAGCCGGCTGTTCACCAGCCTCGTACGATGCCGCTGGCGAAGGAGGAGGAAAAACAGTGAAGAAATAAAAATAAACGGCAAGCGAAAAAAAAACAACAAATCCACCCCGAACCAACGCCTGGCAAGGGTTCAACGAACTGCCACCGAATGGTTCTCGCGCATCTCGCGGGACCACCGTTTGGCGTACTTGCGTGTGTGTTTGTGTGTGTGTTTGATGGATTTTTTTTGTGCTTCAGCTTCTTCTTCTTTTTCTCCCCAGCTCGGTCGCGTTGCGTGCCCACGTCCTTGCCGGTGATCGAGCGATCGTGTCATGCTGCACGTCTTGCTCCTAAATTCGTCTACTCGCGATTCGTCTTATTCGTTCGCTTCACCATCGATTGGAAACCGGCACCAGGGCGAAACTACCGGGCAAGTTAATTAACATTTCTCCCCGCGTTTGCCGCGTTTGCTCACATTCGCCTTCCGGCCGGCTGGGCAAGTGGATCGGTTCTAACGCCAGCCGGCAGCATTACGGGCTGCTAAGGCGGCTTCCCTAAATCAGGATGCATCATTCCAACGCAGGGGTTCCCGGAGGGTGCGGAGAAAAGAAATGGCTGCAGCAAACACCAAAAAACGAATGAAAAAAAAAACACGAAAAAAAAACGCCAAAACACACGCGAGGAAAGCAAGTGAGCGCCAAATTGCGCGCCAAAAGCAAGGCGTCTTTCAAAATGTCGCCGTCCGTTGCCCGCGGCATCAACTGCATTTTCTTGCCCTTGCATTCTGCCCGCCCCGGTGGCCAAAGGGTGTGCGTGTGTGTGTGTGTGAGAGAGGGAGGAAGGGGAGGCAACGAGCAGGCACTTGCTCATTGTCCGATCCACGTGGCGTGGTTTAGGTTGATCGGGACGAACCAGAATGCAACGAAAAAGGGGTTCGAAAGCGAGCCTCCAGAGTTAGCCATATCATCTCGGAATTGTGCAACGTTGCAAAATGATTAATAATGAATTCATCGTCGAAATACACGCTTATCTTGTTTTTTGATGGAGCAGGGCTTATCTGTCGGGCGTCGTTCGGAAATTTCCAGTGCGTGTCGACCACAAGCAAGTGTGTTTCTTCCTCACGCGTGAGGAATAAAATTGAATTAAATGTTATGTTCGTCCGATCGTTGTAGGCTCGAGAAACGAGTAGTATTAATGCTGTCATAATTAAGATCGCTATGATACGAGCCAACGAAAGGAAATTAACGAGTGCTGTTTCTTTTCCCGTTCTTCACGATTCACAACGTTCTGTAACGTTGTCATAAAATATTGCACCAGTGAAAAAGAATATACTACGATTCAAAAATAGCTATTCCCTTCTTACACCCTTTTTTTTGTTTCGTGTGCATCCTGTGAAAGCTGTCATTTTAAGAACACGCGAAAGCATCACAAAAGGGCTCACTGCCCCGGTGGCCATTCCATACGGCATTCCCTAGACCAGTTGCTCGCGATGGTTAATTTCACGGGCACGGCCAACTCGCCAACAATCGCCACGAACGTCAGCCGACACGATCCTGGCCGATCCTCCGAGTTGCAGTGGTGCATGGTGCATGTGCAACACTCACACACGGCCACCGGTCAGAGTTTAATGACTTCTTTATTGCCGAATTTCGGGTCGCAAATGCAACGCAAAGCCTGGGCCGGAGCGGTGCCAGGCGGCTCCACCACCGATCGTGAACCATCCACCAACCCCTAACCGCTTCCGTAGAGATGAACGAGCGAAGCAAAGCAAACACATTCCTAACGCCAAAGTGTTAGTGATTTAGCCTCCTCCGCGGAGGCCCTCCCTATTATTCATCCACCTCATCGGGACCCAAACGGGGGGGGGGGCACGTTTTCTTTGTGTGGCCAACACGAGTGAAGGAACGAAAAAAAAAAGAAAAATAACACCCAAAACCTGCTAACCAGGCGTTCGCTCATGCGCACAGGAGAAAGAGTGGTGGTGTGGGAGGCGGGAGGGGATATATCGTCCTGGGGCACGATGTGGGGTACAAGCGGTGGGGGCAAATGCAGTTCAAAGGCAAATGCTTGCAAAGTAAGGCAGGCTGACATTCAGCAGCAGCAGCAACAGCAACAGCAGCAGCTTGCAAACAGATTCGGCAATGACGAAGATTCATCGTCCGGAGATGTTTTTTTTTACCTCCCCATTCTTATTTCCACACACACACACACGGGTGGCTTCCCATCGGCGATCGGCTTCGATTACGGACAATTCGTTGGCAGAAGAAGCGAAGAGAGCGCAAACAAAAAAAAAATGGCAAACGCACGCAAGTGTAGTCGAGGGCACACGGCGGAACGTGGTGGCCGAGGAGGGGATGGAAAACAAAATGGAAACAAACAAAATTAAAAGAAGATCCCCGATACGATGGAACCGCCTAAAACCCGATCGCCGGTCATTGGCCACGGTCCCGCGCGCGTTTCTCCTCCCACCCACCTGGTGGTGCACCCTGCTGCATCGCCACGCAAACTGCATCGCCACCAACTGCAGTTTGAGGGAGGGGGTAGGGGCTCGAATTGCGTCACCAACACCACCACCGGTGGCCACGCGGTGCTGGCGTGGTTTATTTCCCCATCCCCCCCACCCCCTTGGTTGTTGCAACGGGAGGGTCTTCCTGCAAGTCATGGTCTTCGGCCGCCCATGCACCAGTGCGTGTGTGTGTGTGTGCAGTGTAGCGATAATTCTAAGAAAATATAATTCACTTTTTTCGACCCTCTCGATGCGTTGCTGGGGTGTTTTTTTCTTCTTCTTCTCTCTCCTTTCGCTCTCTCTCTCTCTCTCTCTCTCTCTCTCTCTCTCTCTCTCTCTCTCGCTCTCTCTCAAATGCATGAAATCCACCCCACGCTGAAAGGGCGCGTGGAAATGAGCGAAGCGGAAGGACGAACCGTGGGGTGTGGGGACGGTATGTGATTAGGATACAAACACACACACACACACGGTGCACTGCAACACTTGCGCGATGACAGTGTGCCATTAAAAGTTGCACATTTTGAAAGTTGATAACCTCCCGGTGGAGAGAGAGAAAAAAAAAGGTGGAAACGAGAAAGAACGCGATCGCGGCGGCGGCGTGGAGGGTTGTTAGAAACCGAAGCGGAAGGTGCCGCGGAGCGGCCACCGAAATGCAACTTCCCCCCACCCCATCCCCTTTCCAAACCTCCCCTTCAACACCTCCCGTTGGCTTTTTCGGTGTATGCGGTTGCAAGAGAAAACGAAACAAACGTACGAAAACAAACCTTAATTGCCGGTCTCCAAGTCCAAAGACCTTTCGCGGATCGCTTCTTTCCCCGTTTTTGGATGTACTTCTGTGCATGTGTGTGTGTGAAGGAGGTGGAGGGAAATGGGGAGGGGGTGGGAGTTGATGCGTGGATGCACGTGTGTGTGTGTGTGAGCTCGTCGCTACATTTTACTTGCATTCGCGAAAGCAACAAAAAAAAAAGCGCTTTCGGTGGTTTCTGCGGTTCCGTGCACCGAATGGTGGTGAATATTTTTAAAAAGTTCCCTCCGACGACGAAAATAGGACATGGTTCAGGCTGCGTGTTGCGTTGCTGCGCCTGCAAAATGTCGATGCACCCCCTTACGGGCGTCACATGCAAAAAAAAAAAACGTCCCAACCCCAGTCGGAGAGTTACCCACGCCGTGTCATAGATCCTGCGGGGCGTCGTTTTGGTCTAACTCGGGAGATGGGTGGAAATTTGCCGCCCCTCGCGTACACCCTTCCAGGGGGTGGTTGGGTGGATGGGGCCATATAACCGGCGGAGGGTTTTCTTCGCGCACTCAACGATCGCGGCCGGCGAATTGCACCACGCGGCAGATTGGGGGCTAAATTTATAACCTCTAACTTGTCTAATCTCGCGTTCACCTCCTGCGCCGGAGCACCAATCTCTCTTGGTCTCTCTCTCTCTCTCTCTCTCTCTCTCTCTCTCTCACTCACTCTTCGCCACGAGTTGGCAGAATGCGAACGAAATTGCAACTGCGCTGTATTTCAAGGTTCACCGGGATTTATGGTTCGCGGAGTGAATTAAAAATGAAAGGCAGCTTTGGGATCGCGTTGAGATCGGGTGTGATCGGGTCGCATTTTTCACATTCCACCCCGTGCTCGGGGTGTGATTCAATAATTTCCCCCGTTTCCGTCCGTTGTTTGCACAAGAGAAGCGTGGCATGGCGGAGACCGTAAAGCCGCGTCGTGGTTAGCTCAATTTTTCCTCCCTAATGTGTCCCTAACTGCATGGCATGGCAGCACCGAAACGAACTCGCAAACCCGCTAACCAACGCTTCGCGAGGTCAGCGCGATGGTGCATCGAATTTGCATCGAACCGGCACTCGACCGATCGTCGACTCTTTTTTTTGTACAGGAGACGACTCTCGCGACACGTTCACATCTGACCGGTGCAGCAGGAGTGGTTCATTTGCATAATTTTTCGCCCACGGTCGACGAGCATCCGTTTGCAGGACGCGCGCGTTTGCAGGATGGCCGCCCAGCAAGCGGTCAAGCCGTTAGAGAGACAGAGTGCATTCACTTCACGTCCGCAGTCTGCCACGATCGAGCCCCCGAACCGATCGGTGATCGTCGCGGGATATTTTTTGTTTTTTTTTTTGTTTTTTGACAGATTTTTTCTTCTCTCTTTCCCTCTCGGCAACGCACCTTCCTTCGACGACACGGGGCTACAGTTGCCTGCGTATGAAGCAGTGGCGTTGTTTTTCCGCCGACGTGATGCATGTTCTTTTTTTCTGCTGGGGGATTTCGAGAGAGAGAGACTAAGGACAGCGGGGGTTTGGCGCGAGGAGAGTTTCGTTAGCCTCACTGCGTCTTGCTTTTTGCGTCGGTTTGGCAACGCCGCCACGCAACGATCGAACCTGGTGCGCATCATCCTGCTGGCATGAGATTGTTTCTGCATCCTTCTCGATTTCTCGGGTCGCCTCGGGTTGCGGATTGGTCGATGGTGGTCGCGGCACCAGCAGCTGTTGCCGAAAATAAAGATAAAAAGTGCAATGCACCCTGGCCGATTGAATCTTGCAGCGAGCGGTGTGTGTACGCAAGTGCACCGGCCCGGGGTTTAGGTTTAGGTTCGAGGCGGGATGAAGATGGTGCGTTTGGTTCGGGTGAGTTTTCTGCGTACAGGGTTCTGCACTTCTGCTTGTGAGCGATGTTCAGCCACGATCCGGCGGCATGCGCGTGGAAAATTTCCACTCGTGATGCGCCGCACGTCGATTTGATTTGTATGTTTGTTTGCACAGCGCTTGAATAGGTGCAGGCGTTGCGAAATTCAAGGGCAACATGTATTATTAGGCATGACCTAACCATGCGATAGCTTAGATGCCGGTTGTTGCAATCTGCTGGCCGCGGTTTTAGCGTTGGAAGGAATTGAATATTTCTAGCGAGAAGAGTCAAGAACATGCACAAAGCTCTTACAGCTATGAGTGATTGGTTTTAAAAATACACATTTGCTGAACGTCTGAAATCATTATCAAGCTGTAAATTGGTTTATGAATTGCTTTATCGTTTTGCTCGAGCGGCGGTGAAGTCTGGGCCATCGAATTGTTTGCTGTGCCAATTTGGTACGTCAGTGCATTGACCCGGTTTCGCCCTCGTATCACGAGCGGCGACTGGGTCGGGTTGTGTCGAATAAACAAACAAGTGGAGCGTTAACTGCACTCGCGATGCGATTTAAAAATGCAGCAAACTGACAGCACCGCGTTGCTAGCGGTAGGCTGTCGGTTGACTTTGACAGCAGGTCACGATATGGCGGGCTTTTTTGCTCCAAATCGGCGATTTATTATCGAGGGCACGTTGCTGATAAGATTTTTTAAAGTAGCCTGGTGTGTTTGAAGCTAGTGAATGTTTGAAGAGACATTTTGAGCAACTGAGTTAACGAAACCGAATGAAAATACGGGTTTTATTCAAAACACATTCCGAACAAAAACTCAAAAGAGAGCTCATCCATCTTAAACTATTACAATTATCTTATCGATTGACATAATTTATCTTAAATGTATTATTATTACAGATTTGCACAGCATTGTACAGCAATTCTTGTTCTACCAAACTGTACCAGAAACCCCATGTTTGCAGCTCAAAACTGAGATAAGTGAGCAAAGAATCTTGAATGGAGAAGCTGTGCTGGTCAATATGTTGCTCCTAAATGGTGTCTTAGTATGGTAGTTAGGGGAAAATGTTGGCGGTATTGCTTCCATAAATTATGTATTGAATCTTTTGGGATACATTGAATACTTCTTTAAAGATCGTATGTATTTAGTTGAGAAAAGGAAAAGCAAACATCACATGAGGACGGTTATCAATGAATAATAAGACCAAAAACGTGTATCAGCGAAGTGAATGCAGCTAGCTGCATAAACACACACCAACGCATGCAGCTGCAACAGGTGTCGTCCCAAGAATGTCAAAACCATGTATCGATTGTTGATTCGATGGGTCAGCTGTCAAAATGCACTCATAGGGCCAACCTCCCATGTTACAGAGCTCGTTAGGGTGTGTCAGGTGAAATGCGTTGGTTGTAAATTAGGCGTTTTTTAATTTAGTTTTATCCCACCTATAGTGCCTTATCTATAAAAGCGAGTAGTTTGTTTAAGTTGCGGTTCCCGATATTCAGTGATAATGGGATTGTTGTGGCGAAGCTACGGCATTTTTGCCGTGCTTACGCTGATGGGGGTGTTGGCCCAGTACGAATGGCAGCCAAAGGACGCCTTCGATGAGATAAAAGTACGCTTCGACAAAGTTAACGGAGACAACTGCCCGATTCTACCACCGCGGGACCTTACGTTACCCGAAGAGAGTGTTTCCCACCTTCCGGATATTAAGGATGTTAACATCAATCCCGTCTTTCCCAATCGGACCGCGTTGCTGCACCTGCACAACATGGCACTGAGCCGTGCCTTTTTCTGGAGCTACATTCTTCAGAGCCGCTTCATCCGACCAGCCATTAACGACACATACGATCCCGGTATGATGTACTACTTCCTATCGACCGTAGCGGACGTATCGTCCAATCCGTACATCAACGCATCCGCCATCTATTTCGCCCCGAACACGTCATTCTCGTCATCGTACCGCGGCTTCTTCAACAAAACATTCCCCCGGTTCGCGCCGCGCACCTACCGAGAGGATGACTTCAACGATCCGATTCATCTGCAAAAAATATCCACCCTTAACACGTTCTACGTGCGAGATCTGGGCGCCTTTCCGCCGGATTCGGCGCTACATGATTACACGATAAAGAATTACCACATAAACGAGTGGTACAATCTCTGGTTGCCGGATAATGTGGAGAAACGGCACGACACAAAGACGACATATCAGGTAGAGATTCGCTATGCCAATAATACGAACGAAACGTTTACATTCCACGGTCCACCGGGTGCTGACGAGAACCCGGGACCGGTTAAGTTTACTAAGCCCTACTTTGACTGCCGCCGGTCCAACAAGTGGCTAGTGGCGGCTGTAACCCCAATTGCCGACATTTATCCTCGCCACACTCAGTTCCGGCACATCGAGTACCCGACGTAAGCGAATGATTTGTAAGGTGTGTGAATATGTATGTAATGATTATTTTTTATTATACCTGAAGGTATACGGCCGTATCCGTGCTGGAGATGGATTTCGAGAGGATAGACATTAACCAATGTCCTAAAGGTGAAGGTAACAAGGGTCCAAACGTGTTTGCCGACACTGCTCGGTGTAAAAAAGAAACAACCGAATGCGAACCAATAGATGGATGGGGGTTCCGCAGGGGCGGATATCAGTGTCGCTGTAAGCCCGGGTTCCGGTTGCCCGGGGTCGTACGGAGACCGTATTTGGGCGAAATTCTCGAGCGCGCTTCCGACGAACAGTTCTACAACGGGTTCGATTGCATGAAAATAGGCTGTGAGTATGGGCTGCTGTGCAATGGATATTATCTTGGCGTGGGGCTTGACTTGAATAACGATTGATTCTTCCACTTCCAGGGGTCCAGAAGGTACCCATCAAGTGGTTCCGGGCACCACAGTATGTCAGAGAGCAGTACCTGAACCGGTACTACGAGTACAAGAACCACTCGACAGGACCCAGCTCGTTGCATTCGCACAAGCTCAACATCAACGAGGTGCTAAAGTTCATTTTGGGTGTGAACGCACGATCGTGCAAGAACTACCACCCACAGGATTTGGTCTTGACGGGGGAGTTTGCGTACGAAGCGCAGAAGCAGTTCGAGAACGAAGCCAAGATGGCAATCCGGCTAGCGAACTTCATAAGCGCGTTCCTACAGATCTCCGATCCCGCTGAGGTGTACTCAGGCAAACGAGTGGCCGACAAGCCGCTCACCGAAGATCAGATGATGGGCGAAACGTTGGCTCTGGTGCTCGGTAACACGCGCGTCTGGTCCGCTGCAACCTTCTGGGATCGCAGGAAATTCCCGAACCGCACGCTATTCGCGCCGTACGCGTACAAGCGCGAACTGAACACGCGCAAATTCAACCTGGAAGATCTGGCACGCTACAACAAAACCGGCGAGGAGTACATCGACAAGCCGTTCTTCCGCCTGCTGAAGCAGCGGTGGGCAACCAATTTCGATTCCCTCGAGAAGTACTATCTGAAGATTCGCCTGCGACACAACGAATCGGGAGAATACGCGCAGAGGTACGAGCACTTCCCGAACTTCTACCACGCGGCCACGATGGACCACGGTTACTGGACGACGCCCGAATTTGATTGTCGGGGTTACGTGAAAAAATGGCTCATAACGTACGCCGTGCCGTTCTTCGGGTGGGACAGTCTCAAGGCGAAGCTGGAATTCAAGTAAGTCCGCCGGCCGGAAATGCACTTTTCCCTTGTCGTCTCTGCAGCGCCCGGCGGCGGTCGGTTTTGTCTGGCCCGATTCCAGATCCCATAGCCTGCCGTTGCGCGCGGACGCCGGTTAATTCTGCACGTAACTAATACCCTTTTTGCTGTTTTCTTCCTATCCCGTGTTCCTTTTCGTTCTGTTTTTTTTTCTCTTTCGCTTCTTTCCCTCACAGGGGAGTCGTTGCAGTTTCAATGAACATGCTACAGCTGGATATCAACCAATGTCCGGATGATTATTATGAGCCGAATGCATTCAAAAACACTCACAAATGCGACGAGAAGTCTTCATACGTAAGTGCCCGCGCTCCGCCTCTCCCTTTTCAGGCTAAGCGGCCAGGCTTCGGCGCTTGCAGTTCCCGGGGCTCGGAGGCCGACGCCGTTGGGCTTCGGGGTTTTGATTTCATCCTTTATTCGCGTAATCGCTCGGAACGCCGGTTAGGCCATCGGAAATGATTCGCAAACCGCGACGCGGCTTCTGTACCGTGTTTTGCTGTGCACGCTTTCCCGACTGGCCCCTGCGCCGGCGGTTGCATCGGCCATTCTTTTGTTTGCGTTCGCTTCCCTGCTAAAAATAAGCGCAAATAACAACAGGGAAATGGAAAGAAAAAGCACAGGAAATCATCTGAACGGGCTCTAATGCGATCAAAGCGATCCTCGAACGATGCAAACGATTGTTTGCCATCCCGGGGGATTTCAATTCCATCGCAAACTGCATCCAGCAGGACTGCATCCGTGCGTTGCATCGGACGCGAAGTGGTCCCCGGGTACCATTCATACCCACCGACCAAAGGACATTGACCTAATGAGAACGCGTTCTGCAAGCTGGCCAGACACAGCGCAGCGAAACCAACTCGCCATGGATGCACGCTGTTGGTTCCTTTAGCTGACGAATTGTTTCTTCTGCTCTTCTGCCCGTTTACTTTTCAGTGCGTACCGATCCTCGGCCGAGGGTACGAAACAGGCGGCTACAAATGCGAGTGTTTGCAGGGATTCGAGTATCCGTACGAGGATCTGATCACCTACTACGATGGGCAGCTGGTCGAGGCCGAATTCGAGAACATTGTGAGCGACAAGGAATCGCGCTTCGAAACGTTCAAGTGCCGTCTGGCCGGAGCAGCCGCCCTGCAGGTGCAGTTTACCATCCTTGCCTTTGTTACGCTGTGCGGCTGGATGCTGCTGCGTCGGAATCAGTGCTAGTGAGCGGAAAGGCTCGCACAAATTATCTCATACGGTAGTATTACATTGAGCCACGAAGGTGAGTTTTATTTTGATTTATTTTATACGACATACAAAAGATGCGCCACGCCGCCATGCAGACCATTCCATCCACGCAACGAGATTGCAACGGTGCCCTTAACTAGTAGATAGGGGATGTAAATGTACGTAGAACGATAAGATTTATTCCATCCAACGTGACACTGGAACACAAGTGACACTAATCGCTGCCGTCCGATGAGTTATATTATACTCAGCATTTCAGACGTTTACGGGCTTGGAACAGTAGAATGTTGTGCCGTCCTAGTATGTATGTTTTGTGCAAGTCTTTCTCTGATCCGAATCTCGAATATAAGATACCTGTTTTTTACCAATTGAATCAAATATGCTAAAATAAACATAATTTTTTAACTAACTACTAACTATTTCGTATGTTTTTACTAATTATTTTCCACTAACTACTTCGTTTCGTCTGAGGGTGAGAAATGTTTCGTCCTGTGCTGTAATCGATCTTTACGTCCTCGATGTATTTTTATGTGACGTTGTACCTGTCTACTGGCATGGCTTTAGGGGAAAGAACAAAGCGTTGCTCCAGGGTGTGTGTCTCATTGCTGCAGCCACGGGCAAGCCAAGGCTTCCTGCATCCGTCTAGAGACTAGCCCAAAGGATAAAAAAGAAAATAGACCACAACAGTAACCTCCTGTATAAACAGAACCTTCTGGCTTACCGTGAAAATAGCTCCGGGATAAATTTAGCGGCTTGCTATCTTCCTTCGCGTGTGAGCTTGTTGGCCTCACCCAAAGAATTCATACTTCTGCCATACTATCAGCTGCTCGTTCGCGACCAGCGGTATGCCGGAATCATCTCATCCTGCCTGCCACAACCATTTCTGCCCTCGTAGGGCCGCGTGCCACCAGAGAGAGGGGAGTTGTGTAATAGGTTCCATCCGTCGCATAGCGTTTCGCGCATCGCGACTATAAAAAATATCTTCAAAGAAGAAAAAACAGCTAAATAGACATCGTTCTTGTTTAGAGCTGTGTCTGTGTACGTGCGTGTACTGGACACACTCGGTATATTTATCCGGCGCCGCCCGTGACCAGTTTCCAGGCTAGCGTATTTTTTTGCTATTGCTCGCCTTGCTTCATTCTAACCCCGTAGAGCTCGTACGCGCTGCCCGGATTGACTGGACAGCCTATTTAAAGGGATGAATAGGCGCAAAGAAGGTCCACATTATAATATTTTAATAACAAAAACATTAATATACAGTGCCGCAGCGCAGCGCCGGCCACCGGGGAGACAAGATAATGCTGTCGATGATGCCTGCTCGCGCGATGTGCCAAGATCGGCAGCACTTTTCTTTAACCGGGCTCGCACCAGGAAGGGGGAATCCTTCGGGAAGATGCCCGCGAAAAAGGGGTGAAAATGATGTGCGCTGGACGAGCCATGTGCGCGTGTGTGAGTGTACCGTGGCCGCGCCGCTTTCCCGCTGTGCTGTGTACGTATCCTGCGCACACGAAAGGATGACCATCCCCCCGGGATAGAGAAGACAAGATAGCGATGGTCCTGCTGGCTGCATTGCTTCTTGTGCTGCAACGTGCAAGGGGTTCCGAAGGTGGCCAACAGAGCAGGACACGGTGAGGACGATTGCAGGGCGCATCGGGTTTTAATATATTCACTTCGTGGAATCCCGGGCCCCTGCCGGATTTCGGCGTGTTTGGCGGAATTCTGTTTTTTTTTGTCTCCTCCTAGAGGAGGCTAGCCACCTCTGTTCCGTCGCGTTCGCTCGGACCCGCTTCCCCAGGTCCGCGTAGTGTAACCGCGCGGCGAAGCGTGAAAATCTGCATCGGTGAAGAATCTGGGCGGGGCAGACTCGAGCTCTCGCGATCAGCTCGCAGACAACCCGGATCTCGAGCTCGAGTCTCGAGTCGCATCCTGGAGCGTCTCCGGTGACCTGTTTCCGTTTGGTACGCGCCGCACGGAAAGTGCCGGAAAAGCGCACTTTCCCACAACGCACCGCAGCCCCTGGGGCGAGTGCGGCTCACATCCGCACCTTCCATTAAATGCCTTTTTTTTCGGTGCGCGGACACAATAAACCAGATAACGCATGTCCGAAAGCTCGGGAGAAATCGTTTAGCTGAAGCATACAAGCGGAATGAATAAAAAAAAAACCAAGCACACAAGGCCACAGCAACTTGCGGAACCAGTAGAGCGTTCAGTTGTGGCCCCTCTCGAGGATATCGCCAGATAGCTGCCGTTGGAGATGGGTCTTCGATGGGTATGTTTGTTTTAGCCGTTTCTCGCCTGTTTGCTCTTGCGTTTTTCGGTAACCGCGAAACCACCGGCGTGGATGCTCCTTTGGGCGCCCCCGGGTGCAACGGAACCGGTGTCCGGCAGGACGAAGTGAGAACGCGGTGGCGAAAAACGGCGCCCGAAAGCCTGCATGTCCTGCCAAGGGCCAGCGTTTGTTCGCCGATTGGGGCAACCGCAACCGATTCCTGAGCGTCGACGATCGTTCGACATACGTTATGGCATTGTGTCCGTTTAGCAAGGACTTCGTTAAGCAAAGGTGCGCTACTTTGAGTTATGATGGGCAATTAGCGACGCCATTACGCATACGAGCAGCTGGCGCCGGGACTAATGCGATTTTGATGGCTATTGCGGGACGATGTGTGAGTCTGTCCTTCAACATCAACTGCCTGTATGTCGATGTCTCGAACGCTGCGCTTCCCGTTTTTTCCAATCGATCGGTGTCTGCGAACGTAGCGTAACCGATTTGGGGTCCTTTTGCCTTATTTCCAAACGTCGCGGAAGACACTGTTCGACCTTTAACCCAGGTGAAACGATGCCACGATCGGCGTCCGAAGAAAGGTTTCCCATTTAAAACCAGTTAACCCAAATTACCCCGAAAAA
Source organism: Anopheles nili (assembly GCF_943737925.1). Taxonomy (NCBI): domain Eukaryota; kingdom Metazoa; phylum Arthropoda; class Insecta; order Diptera; family Culicidae; genus Anopheles; species Anopheles nili. The sequence goes on from NC_071291.1 coordinate 28,385,631, forward strand.
GGTTGAGCCGTGCCGTGTCAATTCGGCGCCCAGTTAAGCCTTTCATTAATGCGTTTATGTACGGACGGGTGTCTTTTTGCGGTCAACGTGGCACCGTCGCGCACAAGTGTATGAAATAAGCGGTGGGGTCCAAAAAAGGTACGACCCGAGAGGAAACTAGCTGCCGGAACTAGTCGCTGGGGTGAGCGTGAATAGAGCGCAGAAAAATGGGAACTAAAATGGAAGAAAAAATACAGTTTTGACCCATCGCGATCCTGGGTCACCTTGGGCCATATTCGCCCCGGTTGGTTCGCATCCCTTTCGGGTAGGTTTTTGTGCGGAAGTACTTGAGTACGTCAGCTATTAGTCGCAGTGCCGACGCGGCCGTCTGCAGCTTCCTTTTGTTGTTTTTGGGGTCTTTTATCCGTGTGACCGGCCGGTCAGGACGGCTCGACCGTCGGGAGAAGCCGTGGTCAGTCTGGAGGCCCAGTAGCGTGCTCTCGTGCAGCAGGACTCATCTTTCACCCGGTTCCTGTTGCTCGCAGCCAACGCGCTGAAAGGATATCGGGTTATGCATTGTCCGAGTGAGGGAAAAAAATCCATTTTCTCATGCAACTCAACCAACGGCCGTGGCAGCCGCAAAGGAGCCATAAATCAAAAATAACACAAAAAATCGCCGTAAAAAGGAAACGCGTCGAAAGAGGGCAGTACAGAGATGAGAGACGAAAAAACACTCATACACACACGTGGACGGCAAGGAACAAAAAGGAGCGAATGTTCGGTGGCGGATGGAAAGCACGCAGCAGAGTTAGCAACCGCGGAAGGCAAAAAGAGAGGCAATATAGGCGGGGATCACGGGAAGAGCGCTACCAAGGATTCGGATGCCGTGGTGCACGCAAGGACAAAATTTATTCATTTCCTATTTGTATTTAGTCTTATGCGATTGAACAAAACAAATCGTTCCACTCCTGCCCAGCGGACTATCCGTGGGGATGGGACCCGTTGGGCAGTCCGAGTGAAATCGCGAAGATCGGCATGGTGGGATGCATTAAGTGCTGTTGCACAGGGGGGTAGCGCACCGGTGCTGTTGCGTCAGTAGGGGTGACCGACCCATCCTATGAAATATTTGTCATTTCTGAGCATGGAACTTAGTGATAAATCTGTGATCTATATCAGAGTCTTACAGTATAGAAGTTACAGCTCACATTGCTGTTTAAATTATGCATTAATTTTTTTATAAGTTAAAGTTTAAATGAAAAATCATCTATGCTACTCTATTAGGAATATGCACATGGTTGACCATGATATGCCCATGGCCACGTGCGAAGGACACATCCTGTTGATTGCACAGGTCTTTGTGCTTAAAATAACGGCTATCATGTCCTTCAACTGACTGAAATATTTCATAACGAAACGAAAGTTTATGAAATATTTCAGAAGAAAAATTGAGCAACTGAGCAAACTCATTGTCGTGGTTGAACCTGGTTAAAAGCGTTTTATACAACGAAATAGACACTATCAGAACGAATACTATAAAGGAGGTAATATATTCCAAATAGAACGGTTAGAATGTCAAAACACAATAGAAAAAATGGTAGTTTACCTTTCGTATTTACGTTATAGTGATAGGAAGTATTCACCTTATATACCTAAACCTGTCATGCTGTTTTCGGGATCAAGCGGCACCTACCATATGACTGTCAAATCAAACTTGTTTACTTTATTCTGGTCCCTTGATATTAAAAAGGAAAATTTACTGCAAACCTATATGTAGTCTGAACATTTTGTTTCAGTGATAAAGTAGCAAAAAATCTATGATTTTTCTGCAACGATTAGAAGGAGCTGTGTGCTAGATTCATCACGAATTTCCGGAGCGTATAAGCCGGATTCTCTTTTCCTTTTACGTATCTTGTCAAAACATCGTACCAGAAGGAAAAGAAGAAGGTGTTTATATTTGCATTAATTGTTCGATATCTGTCGTGTGTAAATAACGGTGCTATTGCTAAGCGCTAGCAGTATATCGTGCGGATATTGACCGCATGAGCTAGGAAATCAAAACAGACGACCTTGAATTTTTGTCTCGTCACCTTGATTTAAAATTTTAGCACATTGCGGTAGGTCACATAGGTAAGCATCACACGAAGCATAAAGATTTGATGATTACGCAATCAGATGCTTGCTATTTAATGTTATCGTGTTCCGATCAGTACAGTAGTTTTGAAATAAAAAAACTCCTGTTTAGTTTACAGATAGTACAACCTACGCAGTAAAGATGGCAGCTATGGGAAGAAAATTACTCAACAATCTCAAAAGTAAAGAGTTCCGTGATTATCTTATGAGCACACACTTCTGGGGACCGGTAGCTAACTGGGGTATCCCTATCGCTGCTCTTGGTGATCTGAAGAAAGATCCAAAGATCATATCCGGAACAATGACCACTGGTATGCGTTGAAGGAATTTTGTTTAGGCCATCATGTAAAAATATTTACTCAATATATCTTGTTCCAGCTCTCTGTCTATACTCGCTAGTTTTCATGCGTTTTGCGTGGAAAGTTCAGCCTAGAAACATGCTACTCTTTGCATGCCACATCACAAACTTTGCCGCACAAAGCACACAGGGTGCCCGTTTCATTGAATACCATTATCTGGGTGGCAAGAAAAGGATTAGTAATGCGCAACAGACGGCTTAGTGTCTACCATCAGACATGCCAGCAGTAGAACAATTGCAACATCAAAATGGAAAAAAGGAAGGAAAAGTGATTAACGTCATGCATAGCATAAAAGTGTAATGAAGGCAAATATCGGATTATGATTTGTTTGTAACATAGTTAACAAGGTCCTTTCGAAGTTGCAAAATGAAGGAACAAAGAATCTTTAAACGAATAGCTCGTTTCAATGGGCAACGCCGAGAGATTTAAGCTACAAAACGATTAAAACGATAAACAATGATGGGTGGAAACTTGGTGCTCAAACAGAAGACCCATGCTATTGCACGATATAACATAATTAGAACACTATACGGGAATAATGGTACCTGTTCGAATAGAAAAACCGTACGACATTTTACAATAGTCTTTCTTCGGTCATGTTAACGGTAGAAGCAGCTTTTTATAGAGTAGGTTTTTAGACACATTTATCATGCAACTTTAATGCACGCGATATTTTAGAAGCGCACGATACTATACAATCAAGTGGGATCGTTACTAGAAACGTTATCGTAAAATTTCACGATAGACAGTAGTATTGACACTAGACAACAAATCTTTATACCTAAACCTGTTCTTCCCGCCCATTTCAAAACCCGTACTTCATTGTTATTCGTAAAAGGCATTAAAAACAGTAGCTAAAGTGGTAAAAGAGGAAAAAAAACTGGGATAAAATTAGAACATCTTCGAATTATGAAGGCTCGAAAATTATAAATTCTTCCTTAAACAGTTTGCCAAACGCAGTTTCAACAGCTGCCGATTGAAACTCTCTACCCAGTGATGAAACATGATGCTGTGGTGAAACATTCTAGTACAGGACTCAGTTATCTCAAGGATCTAACCAAACAACCCAACGATAGGGGCATTGTGTTCTATTTTAGCAACCATTTGTGTTTACCAGCGAACCTATAAGGTGTAATTTTGTAACGAGAGATTCTTTTTATTTGTTGACAATAAAGATGGAGAGTAGTCGCACCAGGTGCCGAAGTAACACTTTTTTGAGCATCAGAGCATCGAAATCGATGAAATTTTTCTTAATCAGCCCGCCCACCTGTCGGTGAAGGTGCTAAGGTGTGAACATAATAATAAAACCAACGACAATGGGTCTATTTACAGTCATTATAGCACTCTCGCAAAGCAACGACGTGCAGCGAACTGTAAATTCGAAAATAAACACAGATTTTCTGCATCCTTTCAATTGTGCTAATTGGCGCGCTTTACTGAGCCAGCGGACGTGACGAAGCGCTGCAGACAGTGATTCACGTTTAGCGATATCGACCACTGCAGTTGCTAACCAATTCCAGACACAAACACATTCCCCGAGTACACACGATATTTTTGAATGGTGTTTTCGATATGTTGACCATTTATTTATCAATCAATATGGCTAACGGTCGCATATCGGAGTATGGCTGAGTAAAATACTTGAGACTTGTTGCATCTTTGCAAACTATCAATTTTACTGTAGTTTTACTTCTTTTTTACATTTACTTACTTTTATTTTATTGAGGAAGCACGGAATAATGCCAGATATGAGAGAAATGCCTATTTTGCACCTACTAAACCGGTTATTGATTTTTTGTGTACTATTTAATGTATCAAATATGTCATTAACACTGGCAGGATTGCTTGACTGCACTCCTGTATAGCCTACTTAAATGGGTATTATGTTTCGAATTCTATTTCATGTAACAAATATATTATTAATACACCTAGGAATCCTTCCTGGGGGTATATTTTCTCGAAGCAATATTATTTTGACGTGACCTAAGCTGTACCCAAAATTTGAAATATAGTTTGCACACCACAAACTACCGTCGTTTACACCACACCGTCAATTCATTGCCCCAGTTTTGAGACCTGCGACATATGTCGCGAATTGTTCCCACGTGTTGAGCTAAAAGGCGGCATAATGGTGTGTCGTCACGTTAGCATGAATGTGCCGTATTGCGCACCTGAAGGTTAATGGGCTGAAACACTGTTCTATCCCCACCTCTGGGTTCTGAAACTATTAAATGCGGTGCATTAGCAAATCCCTTTAAACACGGCGTTGTTTTACGAGCTCTGTGGTGCGGTCGTCGATCCCAGCAGGCTTTTTGTGGGATTCGATTACCTCAACGGCGGCAATTTTGCAATGCCCCAAAGCTGCCGGTGTGCTTTTCGTGCTTCGACGAAATACACACCACCTGGCGAGCTTTCACGCGGTGGTGAGTTGCAGTGAACTCTCCACACGAACCGGGATGCTGGTTGGCAAGGATGGCAGGGCAAGGATGGGAACTGAAACAGAGGAATAGAGCGAGAGAGAGAGAGAGGGAGTACGATGGAACCGTGCAGTAGCGAAGGAGCAAGGGAAAACGTGAATCGTGGTGGGCGAAACTGGAGCTGGCAGGAGTCGAGCCGAATCTCGGCATCTCGGAGGCGGTGAAGGAGCCAAAGGTTGCACATGCGCGCGTATGGGAGAGGCACGCATCGGCGAGCGCGCTGGTGGTCGGTGTATTGTCGCGAAATCTGCTGCCCCACCGTCCTGGTTTTGGTGGTGTTGGTGTGATAAGGAGCCGCTCCCAGCGTGTCCCGATACGGGGCGTTGGAGCAACAAAGCGGAAAAAATACCCTCCAACGTGGGGCGATGGGTACGGGCACAGGGCACAGGGCAGGAGTGCAAAATCCTGACCCTTTTCGACGCCTGCCTCACGAAGAGAGACGAAGAGACGCCCTCTCGTGGGTTTGCGAGAATGTGTCTGTTTGTGTGCGAGAAACACAAGCGAACGCTCCACAGCATCTCTTGTGCCAGCAGCTTGGGTTGTGGTGGCTTGGCGATCCTTTGCCGATCCCACGTACGGACACATACACACAAGCACGGTGGTGCGCGTGTAGTGGCGCCAGAAGAAACCCACCCGAGATGGCCAGACCAGAGAGCACAACCGAACGGTGGCAACCGTGCCAGAGTCGTCTGAGTGCCGAGTTAGTGTGGTCGAGCGAAGTAGGACTACGCGAGGACTTCGCCTGCTCGTAGTATCTCGGTTGGTAGTTTGACCGTGCCCTAGGGTGATACCGTGGGGAAAGGATCCTGCGGGTGAACAGTGCTGGCGGTGGGGTTAGGGCTAGGGTTTCTTCGGGCCCGTAATCTCGTATCGGGGCCACTTTCCACAGACGCGATAAATGGAAAGAGGGAAAATTAAAATGGAAAGCAGTGTAATAATTATAACATAAACCCACCCGTGGTCGTGTGCATGTGCGTGTGTATGTGTGTGTGAGCGTATGTGTGCGCCCTTCTTGCGTTGGAAGGTGCAGCGATGGAGGAGCACCATTTTAAGGGCTCGCAAAACGGAACAGGGAGACCCTAGGCAGTGCGACGACGGTACGTGTTGGAGTGCTCGGGGCGGGGCAATGCGCCCGCGAGTGCGAACGGGCGTGATAATTGATAGCAGCAGCAGCAGGAGCGTGTGTGTGTGTGTGTGTCTGGAGATAATCCTCCACGCGCGGAATAAATCACCCGGACCCGCTCGAAGGGCCAAACTGGTGGCCCAGTGGAGGCGCTGCATCAGCTCTGGTACACCGAATAGGGCGGAACGAGCCCTACGATTTTCCACCCCGTTTAGTGCGGAGAACCAGCGAGTACCGCACGGACGGATGAAAAGCGACAAAGAAGAAGCAGACGAGGGTTTTGTGTCAATGGAACCAAAAAACGTTCCGCACGGAACGGAATCCTTGCTCTCGCTCGCTCGCTCTCACACAAGCCCCGTGTGAGCTTTTGCTGTTTCCCTCTCTTTCTCACGCTTTCTCTCCCTCTCTCTCTTTCTCTCTCGCTCTCTCACCGTCGCTTGGCAAATCCACTTCACTTTGGGGTGGTGGTTCATTGTCGCAGGCTACTGTGTTGAAATCAGCTCTGGCTCCACTGCACTGGCTGGATGCACTCGGAACGTTGGCGTTGCAGTGGTTGCACAGGCACAGGTGGGAAATGGGCCACCCAGGCGAATGTACGCTGCACAATGGGCAACCGCCCAATAATGCACCCCCCCCCCCCCCCCCATCTACCTCGCACCCAAGGTTTAAAGGACGAGGTGGCGACTGTGATGACGACTGGCACACGCCCCAGATGATCGCCACGGTTGGCGCTGTTTTACGGGCGTGTGCGATTGGAGAGAGAGAGAGAAAAAGAGAGAGAGAGAGAGAGAGAGAGAGAGAGAGAGGAGAGAATGAAAGCAAGAGAGAGAGAGAGAGAGATGAGGTCCGACGATGGAAAGGATATCCTCGCAAAGCGATTGAAAGAGTGGGGCAGAAACCAAATCGCTAAAAAATCGCTAAAACCGTACCACCGCAGGGTGAGAGGGCTGCTGTGGAAGAGTTCTTATGGCGGAAAGGTGGATGGTGAAAGGATGAGGGGGGGGGGGGGGTGGAAACTGGGCGGAACATCACAAGAGAGCATGCGAGAGTGGAAAATGTGCGTGCCGTTTTAGAATGCAAGAGACTGAAGTGCATCCTTTTTTTTGTCGTTTTTCCCATGGAAAACCCAACCCAAACGGTGTGGAAAACCCAAACGATCGCTTCCGTGGAAACTCCAACCGATCGCTCGAACGCTTTATAAGACCCACACCGTGAGGGCTGACGTGTGCGATCTACTGCGACAGAGGGCCCACGGCTGGGTGTAGCCTTTTCCACGCTCGCTCAGGGTGGTTCTCCCTTTGGGGAGTTTTCCGTTTCTCTTCCTGCCAACACCGACGGGTACGCACGTTGCGTCGAGGAGCATTCTCTCGTTTGCGTTCCAGCTCAGGCGTTTCCTTTGGCACTGCTTCTCTCACTCTCTCAAGTGGGATGTATGTATGTGTTTTTTTTTGCTCGGTTGTTGTTGCAAAAGATTCCTCTAAGCGCGATGAAGCCCTCGGATGGCAGCAAAGAGCGAATCCTGAGATGCTGCCTATTGTTTCAATCTTCCGCAGCACGCACCGTTTGGGTGGAACGGTGTAAGGCGGGTGGGCGGGCTCGAGAGGCGATCGGAAGCTCGCTAACGTTGGGCTAAATTTGAATTTGCGTTGACGAGGATCAGTGTGAGTCGCGGCCGTATGGAGCACGACTTCAAACGGAGTTGAGACTTGTTGTGCCCCAAAAATCACGTCCAGGACAACCGGCGTGGAAATGAATGAAACGAGTCTTTGACCATAAACGACCCAAGGGTTATGCTGCTCGAGAGCTGGCGGTGAACAAGCCACCAAAATGGAGTGCGCTTGTGATGCAATCACCGCTCCGCTTTTAGTTAATTTCGCAACCCTGCTACTGTGGCTCCAAAGACCCTCCCAAATTGCCGTTGCACGCTTTCACAATGCGCCCTAGAATGGTTCGAGTATTCGAGCCCTTCGCCAGGACACCACAAGAACCTAAGACAGCCAGCATCAGCGCATGGTTTATGTAATTTCAAACCAGCTCGCTCGCCTTATCTCGATCCGGTGGCCGACGACGATGACGACGGCGCGCGTGTGTGTGTGTGTGTGTGTGTGTGTGGTGTGACTGATACCAAAGTGGCAGACAAAAATTATCTGTGACTTGACTTAAAAGAGCGCAGAGAGAAAGCAACAACAAAAAAAAGGCAACAAACAAACGGAAAATACGAGTGCAAGGAAAGGGACAAAAACTCTCCACTTGGCGAAGCGGGCGAACTGCTGACAACTCCCTTTCAACTGTCAAACGGTAGCGGTCCGAAGTTCAAAAGGCAGAGGCCCCCACCGTTGGGGTGCTGGCAGGATGGAGTGCAAGGGCGAAACATGCGTGTGTGTGTGTGTGTGTGAGTGAGCAAGAGCGAGAGAGAGAGTGATGGAAAGAGAATAAGCGTCTGCGCGTGAGAAAAATGGAAAACGAGCCGCGGAAAAGCGAGCTCGAAAACGAGAACACGAGCCTTACAACACGGTGCACTGCTCGACGGGAAGGATCTCGGCCTTCTCGCCGTGGGTCTCTATGTGTGTGCGGATGGGCCAAGCGGCCCCAAGCCGAGATGATGATGGTGCCGAAAATATGTCAAAGACCGTACGTACACTGATGCTGTGTGCAGATAGCCGTTTGCTCTCGCTCGCCCTGGGAGAGCTTGGAGCTTGTTAAGTGGAAATGCGAAAAAAAGAGAGCAATACACAGAGCGAGAGAGAGAGAGGGCACGAAACGGTGTGGCAGTCTGCCAGGAGCAAAGCGGGAGGAGGTTCACAATCGAAAGCTACCGACCGACGTACATGTGTGTGTGTGTTTTATGTTGTGGGGCGCGGTGGTTTATGTCCGCGCCAGCGTGGCCACGGTTGCGGACTCGTTTCGGACTGTTTTTCTTCGGATTACATTCATGGCTTTTAAAGAAAGCGCCTTCGTGGTACTAATGTCGCGGCTGCCGTGTCCTGTTTTCGCGCACGCTTTTGCAAAACCCCACACGGGGAGGGCGAGTCCCACGAGTGATGAGGAATGATCGGGATGCGATGGGATGGGTGTGAGAAATTTTAAAACGCACACCCTGTGGGTGGGTTTTGGAGGACGCAGGACAAGCGGACGGCCGGTTGCAAAGGAAAGTAGGTTGCAAAAAAAAAACAAGATAGGAGGATGCGGAGAAAAAGAAGAGCAGAACGTCGGAAAATCAGTGGGGAAAAGCAGTGGAGGTAAAAAAAAAGCCAAGCCACCCCTAAAAGGAGTGGTGCCTGCTGCGAATCTTCGCACATCGTAAGAAGATTGCATAATTTCCGCCCATTCCGTACCCGTGCTCGCTCAGGGATCAGGTAACGCGTCTCTACTGCTGTGAAATCGTCCTGTCCGTGTACCGGTTGGTGTATCACGCGCGTATCTCGACCCACTCCGGTCGGTGAGAACTATTGTCTCTCTTGTCTGATGTCCCACGATATGGTTTTGTGGGTGAGGCATCGCGCGTGCTAAAAGAGGCGAAGGGGAAGAAAATCGCTTTTGAAAAGTTTAGCTACTCCCTTGGATCCTCCCAAGGATCTCGATTCCCGGAACTTCTCCCGCCATCGCGGGAACTTCGGAGTTCTTTGAGCAGCACAACTTCATCAATCACGTTCGGTGGATTGTCCACGTCCGGTGTCCGGCATCGAGCGGACAGATAATAGTGCAAAGGCCCATTCACTCACTCTCTTTCTCTCTCTCTCTCTCTCGCTCCATTGTTCCTCTACGACGTCCGGGTAGTTCCTTATGTGATTTTCCGGTCGTCTTCCTTTGTGCGGCCGTACAATGGCGCCCACCAAACGGGTGACAAATTCTCGAACGTAACATGTCAATGGAATGCGATGTGAGCAGATGTTCCGGTTGGGCGTACGTGGAACCTGCCGGGGAACGAGACCTAACCGGAGTTGAGGATAGAACCGATGTTGGGTTTACGATGATTGACACTTTTACTCACGAGCTGAGGAAGGACCTCTGTCACTCGGTCACCACTAGACTCGCGTCTGGTCGCTGCCACAAAGATAGAGGAAGAAAAAGGAAACGAACCCCTATGCTCGAGGCCGGACGTTTCGGTTCCGTTCCATTAGTTCGAAAAACGTTGTTCGGAGATGGGGGAGAAAAATCTTCCCCCCAACTCGTGAAAGCTCGCGAGGTGAAGTACCACCGAGGCGAAGGACTCGCGCAAGGCTCGGCGGTATGATAAGGAAATCGAAATGTCAGATGCTGACAAATTGCCGCTTGCATGGGACAAGCACTCTGTCGCTCGTACCTGCAGTCCATCAAACCAGCGTCCTGAATCAAGCGTTTGCGAGAGAAACAGAGTGATAGAGAGTGAGAGAGAAGGAGAGAGAGAGAGAGAGAGAGATAGAGAGTGGGACGTATAGGATGGTTTGCTGTGGTTTATTTCGAGCCTTGATGCGAGGCAGCATCTTGTGGGAGCTTCTTTCGTCCACCAAAAAGGACTTCAGAAGGGCTTTTAGTTGCTGACAACCTTCCTGTGTCCGTGGACCAGTTGGCAGGAAGCTGCACCCTCCTGGACGGTTGCCAGAGTGGCCTCATGTTCCCGGTTTGAGCGCTGGAATGGCGATGGAAGGTGTCCCGAAATCGAACATGCCCTAAATGCTGGGACCACAGGATGGTGTGCTATATTTTTAGCAGGCCTCATTTTGGCGGGTTTCGGGACTCTTTAAATTGACACTTTAAAAGCGTCGATTGGTTCGTCGTCACCAGAGCGATGGAACGATGGATTGCGTGGCTTAATTGAATTTTGACATTAAATCATTTACCCATTCCCGTCGTTGTCGGAGTGTTTTTACTAAGTGAATCAACCATCCACGAAAATAACCGCAATTAGGTGGCAATTACAAGCCGCGTTGTTTCTTGCGCCATTACGTTTACCGCTTCGGTTATGTAAAAACTCCGACCAACAGGACGAAAAAGATCGTCTAAACACGCCACAACATGCCTGGACGCAGTTTAGGAAAAAGTTTTATGTTGTAACATTCGCAGCAAACTCCTAAAACAACGTCAATGACGTTTGGTCGTCTGCCGTGCTGAATGCTGACCGTCGCAGCTTTGCGAAGCTTCCTACAGCACGATAAACTCATCGCAACGGGAACTGGTGCTGTGGGCTGGCAGGAAAATCAATCAGCTGTCCCGATTGCGCGCAATAAATAACCGAGAAATTGTCATGCCGAGCATTAAAACCGCACACACACACACACACGCACACCAGACAGTGCGTCGGCTGTCTTAAATCTGCTTTTATTGTTCTGCCTGTCCCTTGGAGCTGGCCGTCACTTGGCGTCACTTCCTTGCTCAGCACCTTGATGCCAGCTTCACCCTCCCCGTGGGGGTTTCTCGCCATTCGGCACCACCGGAATCATCAATCATCGCTAAACATCCGATCAGAAGCGGTTTTATGGCACCACCCGGACCCGGGACCGTTCCGAACTGGCGCTACTTTCTCATTTACTTAACGCACGTACACGGAACGCGCGTTTACGGCCGCCTGGGGACGTGCCCTGGTAAGGTGCAACCCCACCGGTGTCACGCGGGAGGAACGATAATGGTGTTTTATCACCTTCTCGGCTTCCGCTGCTGGTGGAACAGCGACTACCTGGCGTTGCACAGAAGGGTCGGCCTGGCCCTTCAACTGGCCTGAAGTGGACCGTCCCATCGAGTGAAGGGCACAGTGGCACTACGCTCGAACCAAGTGGTGCACAACAAAAATGGATGAAATTGTCATCGGGGCCCATCGATGGCGCGCGCGCCAGAAGCACTCTCGAAGGCATCAAACAGTCGGCATAAGTAGCTTCATCCTCGAAGGGTGACGCCCGAACCAAACACCGGCCGTGGGTTTCTTTTTTCTCCTTTTGGAACACTCTTACGCGCGCGCCTTCTTTGGTCGATTGTTTGTTTTTCCCTTTCGTGGTTTATCTCGCGCGCACCCTCTCTCTCTCTCTTGCTTTTGCCGAGAGGTTTTGATCCCGCAAAGAGTGATTTGATTTGCAAACAAAGCCGATACGCCGACAGCCGGGCTGGTCTTTATAGCTGTGTGTCTCACGATCTTGGGTGTGCGTGCGTTTTCCCACGAAATTGTGATAGTTTTTCTTTTAGCTATGCGCCTGCTAAAGCACGACACTCCGCTCTACCGATGGAAAGACCATTTTGAAGCCTCGAATTACGCAAGGGCTGTCGAATTGCGAAAGATCGACATCCGGCCATTGTCACGCGTTCCTATTTTTGGGGGCGTGTGTGTGTGTGTATGTGTGCTTGCGTGTGTGTGTGGTTTCGATTGAGCGTTACTTTCCTCTCACCACACGCGATCATTCATGCTACCTAGGTTAGGTGTGTGCGGGCTGACCCCGAGGAGGGGGAGGGAGTGAAAAATGAGAACTTACTCGTTGTGAATCCGCGTTACGTAACTGCTCCATTGAAGCATTTATTTCCCTCCCCATCCGGTCTCGTGTCACTCTTGGATCCTATCCTATCCCTTCCTGGGCCGCCATGAATGTGATAAGCGCGTGGAAAGAAGAAACGCCGTTGGTGGTGCGATTCGAAGGGCACGAATATTGGGCGTCTTGGGTGTGGGGTACGAAAAGGCGAAGAATGGAATTTACAGCGACATCCATTAGCGTCAACCGTGCGCGCTGGATGTGATTATCAACGGCGATGGCGTTGGGTGGAACGGGAGTAGTTCTGGACAGTTCCACCGCCCTCGGGGTGGGTTGGAAAGAAGGGCAATAAAGAAAGACAATAAGTCATTCCGGTCGGGTGACAGCGGCGAAGATGCGGCCCTTTCCCACGGTGAAGCGGGATGGCTCGGCGTGGATAACTGGGCGCCTCCATTTCGGTGGAGGCGCCCGGTTAATTATTCCGTCAAACGAGATTGAAGTGAATCCGTGCGGAGCGCGGGAATGCACGGGGTAATGGATGTGTGGTGGGGTGTTTCGGAAGAACCGAGGGTGGTTAGAGCCTACGTGTGGTGAGCTGAGCTTGATAAATGATGGCCTCAGACCTGGGTGTCTTGGTGCGGTGAAGGGCGTTGGGTCTTTGAATGGCGCTTTTCGGTGGGAATCTTCGAATGCGCTTTTACTTGGCTGATAAAACGCATGTATATGGGTGTGAATGCGACAGTGAAGGACGACCGGTTGTTCTGATCCGCGGAACAATCTATTAAAGACGCGAGATCTCGCGAGCGCAGAACATCATTTTTGGGCGTGCTAGCTCGAAAGGAAGCGAGGCGCTGCTTCCAGAGTGACGAATTGTCGGGTCCACATGAGCCGAGCTTTTCAGAGAGGAGATCCTGAAGGAAAGCGGTGTCTTTTGTTTCCGTCCATAGGCACAATGTATGTCGCTCGCGTGTTAAGTTTCGCCATTGTTTGAAAAAGCCGTCGTTCGTTTATTGAGCGTAGATGTCGACACCGTCCAAGGGTGTGTTTTGGACGGGATCCTTTATCACGCAATCCGTCGTTTGAAAACCAAAATGTCGTAAGGATAGCGCTCAAATTCCACCATTACAAAGCTATCGCTAAGCTTAACGCGCGCCCTATTCCAGTCAGCGGGCGTCCGTTTTCGAAGCGATTTGCTTAATGTTTAAAGAAGCATTTGTGAGAGGCCGTGCGAAAAGAACGGGGGGCGTAAATAAATTGACTTCCTAAAATGTTTATAGTGCCCAGCCACTTGACACACAAAGCCAACAACCTTCCGCTGCAAAATCGTCTCACACGGTCCGGAGAAAAATGGCGTTCCGTAGCGCCAAGGACGAAACGCACGAGTCCACCCGTTGGGCAAGTGCCGGGGCAACACCGTGAAACCGTGGACCGTGCGTGTGCGGACGATGGCCGGATGGATGGTTTTGGAAAATGGGCCCAATCCACGGGCACAAACGTAACGCCAATCGCGTAACGGGGCCATCCCACCCGGTAGTGTAAACACGCGGGCGCACCCCGAAAAGCCGCGTTGTTGCGGGCGGTGAAAGAGTGGCGGTGAATTGAAGTGGTGATTGAGATACAAAAGTACCGGACCGTGGAGGACTGAGGAGGGAAGGGGTTTGATGCGGGGGGGGCGGGGGGGTGGTAGAAGTGGGGCAAGGGTGGCCTCAGTGTGCTGCTTAGCGCTCGCGTTGAGGCAACACATTTCACACGCCGCAGCTTTTGTGGGAAAAAGAAAAAAGCAAGAGAGAGAGAGCGAGAAAGAGAGAGGGAGAGAGAGAGAGAGAGGCAGGAAGGGGAAAAAAAGAAAAAAATACCGAGAAGGACATGTCCCGCCTGTGCGACACGGCGTGACGAAGCTGTCGTGCTGTCAGTGCGGTCGTGATGTGGGCCAAACATCGGATGCCGCATACACGCACCAAACATACACACACACACACCAGCCTTGGATGCTGTGGCGGAAAATAGAGCGAGAGAGACAGCAAGTGATAAAAGCGTGTGACCGAGGCAAAGTTGATAGATAGAGAGGGAATGCGTAAGGAGCTGTCAAACGGAGCGAAAGAGAGAGTGAGAGAGTGAGAGTGTGATAGAGAGAGAGAGAGAGAGCGTAATGTGGGGTGGTGCCGCACTCTTGAACGTTTCGCAGTCAATTGCGAGAGAAAGCTCTCCTGCAGGCAGGCCTTGGCAGCAGCAGTAGCAGCAGCAATCGCAGTAGGCAGCAGTGGCAGCAGAAGTAGAACCATTAGCACAATTGATGGCATGGACAATAGCACCGGGAGCCGTGTGTTTTGCCCATCGGCTCGTAGTATTCGGCCGTCGGTGGCGTTGAGCTGATCAGCCCTCCTCGTAGGTGCGTTCGGACACAATCCAGTTGTGTGTGCGCGTGTGTGTGTTTTGTTGGGAGACGTCCTTTCGTTTAGTGGAACCTTTGGTGGAGCTGACGGCGTTCGTGTCCTGGCCCGCATTTGTCCTTTCCCGTTTCGAGGCTGTTTTGCGTGTTTTTGTTTGCAGGACGCCGTGGCTGGCCGCTTGGCAGAGAGAGAGAGAGAGAGCGTTATTGACTGGCAGGATAATCGTGTCGATCGGGCGGAGGCGTTTTGATCGGTGCAAATAATATTAATTACGCTTGTGCTAACGAAGCCGCGCACTCAAGATTGCCAGCAGGATGGGCTCCTCCTTTTTGTGTCCGTGTGTGTGTGTGTGATGGAACTGATGGAGCCAAGCAAATAACAAAAGCTCAAAAAAAAAACAAAAGAAGACCATTGCGGTTAAGCAGTTAGCCTGATGAATCACGTGCACGATCGGATCGAGTGCTGGATTTGTGTGGCGTGTCCTGTCGCTTTTCTTTGCTTTCTCTTCTTCTTCTGCCCACCCAGTAAACCCCCTTAATGCTAGCTGGGAGTCCTTTTGAGGGCCAAAATGTACTGTGGCGAAACGTTACCGAACGAAACCCATACGTCTGCATGGTGACGCCCTGCTTCAACACAGTCATACAGCTTCAAACGCGAGGCGCCGCTGATGTTGTTTTGTATCTTCGATTGCATTACCGTGTTTACGCGCGTGCTCTCTCTTTCTCTCTCTCTCTGCGTTTTTTCTCCCATTTTCTATTTGCTGCCATATCTTTCCCTCTCGTTCTCGCGCGCAATGTATCCTGCCTAGCTTTTAGTGGTTTGTTTTTTGAAGGGCATTCCAGACTTGTGCTTGTGCCAAATTCATCGTCATCCCTTAGCAGTTGCGTGTTTCCATTTAAAATGTTCACCACCCCTTCCTTCTCTCTCTCTCTCTCTCTCTCTGCCCAAGTAGTTTGTTTTTTTCCTTTGCACGTTTATCATAAAAAGCGGCTCCATGTTGGTGTATGGCAGTAATAAGCCTTTTTTGGGCCCCCCCGCACCGTGTCGTAACGGACGAGAGTGATGATTTTATGCGAGCAAACACATGCTAGCCAGTAATTTACTTGATGCCCTTTCTTAACGCCCTGCTCTCGGCTCCGGCACGTCTCTGCCACCCAGTCTGTCTGTCTTCGTTCTGCGTTCCGTCTCTCTCTCTCTCTCGTTTGTGCCCGAGAGCACGGACATGCCGAGAGGACTTCACTCTCCCGAAGCCCAGGAGTGCGCCAGCATCCATCCTGACGTGATGATGGTGGTGTGTGTGTGTGTGTGTGCGTACGCGCATGTAAGACACACGCACGTGTGCGCGGTGCGTGTTATCAGTGACGATATGTTTTCCCAGCGTTATCAGTACCCACCCACCCCGGAGCAGGCACACATACACGCAAACGCCAGCACTCCACCTTATCATACGCTCGTACGCTCACGCTTTCTCTTTCTCTCTCTTTCTCTTTCGCTTTCGCTCGGTTGGTTCTTTCCTTGGCGTTTTCATCTACCGCTGTTTCCTTCCGAAAATCGGGACGTGTCTGTGGTGGATGAGGATTTTCTTCCATTTCCACTGCCTGTCGATGCTTGTGCGATTTGGCGTTCCGTGCGCCACCGAAAATCGCTGGCAATGGAATGGCAATGAACGACAGAAACCGAGTACGAGAAAGGCGAGCGAACAGCGCTGGTCAAGAAGCCGTAATTGAATTGGGAGTGTTGGCAAGAACTGGGAAGGTATGGGGCATGACTTGCCCAAACTAGTGGGGCGAGTGATCTCGTATCTGTGTGGTCGTGTGCGTTGAAAAGGGCAAGCGTGAATTGGGGAGAGAGAGCGAAAGAGAGAGAGAGAGAGAGCATGAACGAACGAGAGAGGGTGTGATGGCGTGAAGCGAGAAAGGCCTACAATGATTAGCTAATTTGCAGCAGAATGAACTGAAGCGGAGGCAAACAATAGCGGCACCAGCGGCAACCACAGCGTAGCCCTGCAGGATCGGCCAGAGTGGCAGTGCGGCACGTGAACGAGCAGTGCTGGAAAGAGGGGTGGCGAAAACCGCAACCCGAAAGAGAAAAGAAAAAAAAAAGCTGCGATTAGCTGCCCTTCCCCGGGGCGCGAACAGGACCGTTGGGTGGCGTTCCGAGAACGTCACCGAAGGACGAAGAAGAAAGGAAGAAAACGAAAATAAAAGGAAGTGACAAGTGTGTTTGTGTGTGTGTGCGTGTGAGGTTCGGCGTGCCCAGCCCTAACGTCGTTCTAGTGTGTGCGAGAGTGAAGCGTTCGCATTTGAAAGCGTGTGGTGCAATCCTTCAGATCCTGCAGGTCGCCTTCGTTGATCGTCTGGCTGCGTGGTGTTAGAAGGATTTGATCGGAAGGGCTGATCGTGCCAACGAGAGACGACGCGTGCTGGGATGGCACCTCAAGCGGGATCGCCAATAGATTCGTGACGTCGGCGGTGACAACGCGCAACCGAAGGATCGTCCAGGACCGTCTGGCATGATCGGAGTGGCCTGGCACGCAGCCACAGGGTGGCAACGTGCGTTCGGCGGCTCGGTGAACGGTGGGTGGCAAACCGTGTGACGCTCGTCCGGGTGAACTGTATCCGGATCTGGCCAGGGAACGTGGCGCAAGTAGAAACCGAAACCCGGCCCGGAAGTGAATAATCGCGCGGGCAGTGATCGAGTCCGGGATCCAAGTACGATCGCCGGTGGCGCGTTTGGTGGACGTGAAAGGCCGAGCCTTTGGGGTGTGGGAGTGTGCGCGCGTGAATAAGCAAACCGTGAAGCGGAGCCGCCGACGGTGAGTGGAAAGTGGAAGGACCTTCGGGTGCCGGGGAGAGGACCTTACCGGAAGTCATCCGTCTACGGGAGGACGAGAGTTGCAAGGACTCAGCGTGAAGGACGCAAACGATGGGGTAAGTGACACGCGACACGTGACACTGGAGGTGATGGAAAAACGCACGGGATGCATGCATTATTTATAAGCCCTTTGGACCGGATATTGGGGACGGATCTGTCATAAATGAATATATTTCACCGGCGCTTGGAATGGAAGCTGACCAAGGAGGAGAAGAAATCGCGAGAAAGCACTAATTGCTCGTAATGCAATGGACGTATTGTGGGCTTCATTTTTGTTTCTCCGTTCTACCCGCGATGCCACCCTAATTTATTCCCTGACCCTGGAGCCCGTGTGCAAAGTTTGCGCAAATTTATTCGCTGATGGAACTACTTACCGCATTAAGGATGGGCCGCTTTTGAGAGCGTCTTCGTCTGCGAGGTCTTTCTCAGACTGCCTATGCTTGGTGCTGGTCACGAACGATGATGCTCGAATTCGTTGACACCGCCGAGGAGATAGGGAAAGGATTATCAAATTTGCTTCCACGCTTTGTCCGTTTTTGGGGTGGAACATAACGTTACTCAATCTGACACATGTTCGAGGTTGATGTCGCATTCCTTGTGCTGTCTGTTATGGTGTGTTTTTTTTCGTGAACATTATCCCTTAAAAGAATGGCAGCAGGAAGTTGCTTACGTGTTGAAAATCTCTCCATTTCGGTCGAGTGGCAATGGGTAAAAGAAAACCTTCGCTCATATGTTCTTAATCAGTTTCACCATCAAATTCAATCACTAGCAAAGGCGATGGCCCACTCCCGGGGGCCTGAGGATCACGCTCCCGGTGTCCCAGTGTGATAGTCCACTAATCCGCCGGTTGTCCATCATCATTTCGTTGATGGATTTGTTTTCCTTTCCGTCCGCCAAGGCACTGTTCGGGCGAGCGATCCAACCAGCAACGCCATTCGGGTGCCATGGTGACGGTTGGGTGGTCATTCAATGATCAACTTACACGATATCCATTCGTAGATGAGCAATTTGATGCAATTTGACAAGTGCGGCCGGCGGCAGCGGGTCGGCTGGTGCTTGCGAGCGTCTTTTGAAATGCTCAATTGAGGTGAATAGCACAAGCGCCTGTCAACGCGTGTTGGGGTGAGGCGAAAACCCTGAGGGTACGATGCTCGAGGTGATACGAAAAGAATTCAACTAATCTATCCAATCCGGTACAATGTAATGTGGCGGTATTCGATGTTTATTAAATCACGCCTCAGGAGGCCACTGTGAGGAACCGCTCGAGCGAGCTCGTGAGGGCATTTGGTGCGGGGGACGCACTGGAATTTACTTCGATAGTAAAGGGCGTGGTCAAGTTCAACCGCATCGTGCAGTTCCCGTTCCAAAGGCAGCTTGTTTGCGTAGGAAAAACGCGGGTTTTGCGAACATAATTGGGATTTTGTGCATCCTCGAGATAATGGGCCGTTGGAGGTTTGGGGGTTGTTCTTCGCATTCTCACTCGCTTCCTCCCTCTCTCTTTCTCTCTCTCTCTCTCTCTCTCTCTCTCTCGCTCCCAATTAGACTAGCCACGCGGGGATAAAATTCGCAACTGTTGACATAACACGTTGCTTAGTCGCGCGTGCTCAATTGCTCGATCAAGACCGAGTCTCGTCAAAGGCTCACGACATGCGATTTCTGCACGATTTGGAGATTTGCAATAATTTATCAGCAATCCGAGCGGTGCCGTTACCGTGTTTGCCGGCTTGCCAGTTGCCATCGGGCTGATGGAAATCGATGGTTTAGCCGTCTGCGAGACGTCCTCGCGAACTAGACGGAGATCCGTGCGAAGGGCGAATGGACGTTGGGGCGCGGCGAAGAATGAGAAAAATTACCATAGTAATAGAGTGGAATTTTAATGGCGATTCGGGATTCACGCCACCTTCGGATGGGGCTCCAGCCTCCTCGGAGTGGTGTGCAAACTTATCCTTGGGCGTGGAAGTTGCGAAACCAGCGCGCACATTATTCGAAACCAGGTTCGAGAGGCAAAGCGTTCGATCGCATCGGCAATCGGTTTTTCGGTTTCGGAATTAATTAAAACCGACTAGGCGGAAGTGCGCCAGCTCCGGAGCGGGTGTTTTCGATGGTAGAAAATCGTCCTTTTTGCGCCGTTACGGTTGCCCATAGACAAGCCTTAGCGTGCGATAGCGCTTTTCCGATAGAACGTGCAGCGTTGGGGAAGGTTTTGCGTTGCTCTGAGTGCTGAACGCCACGACGGAAGCTTCTTTTTTTTTCGAGCTTCGAGGGGAGAAAATATATCCCACCGCTGATTCTGGTGAACCGAAATAGGCGCATCGAACGGCGAATGGCACGTGCTCCGCACGAAAATAAGACGGACAAAAAGGGCCGTGATTGAAGGCGAGCAAATAATACTTTCATTCCTCTCGCGCCGTCCGTTTCACTTTCTCTTGCTGCCGTTCTCGCTCTATCTCGAGGTGTCTTTCTCTTTTCTTTCTTCGCCAAACGGAGCGCTGTCAAAGGACATCGAATGGCAAGCGACTCGATAAATAGCATATTGAACGAGGGCTGCGGCTTTGATATGGTTTTGATTCGGTGTCCGGATTTGATGATGGTATCGCTTGTGGAATGAATAAAATATGCAAATTACAGTCGATTATTTTAATTCATTTCATTTTCTCTGTCATCATTCACCGTTCCACCGGTCGCGATGGCAGGTTGCGCTGCGAGTGGCCACCGAAGCGCGTTGGGCGAAAATAAGCGGCAAAAAAGAGAAAGCTGATAATCATGACGCTGGCGAGGATGATGCTGATGTCGCTTGATCGAGCTGGGATTTGGTGTACAACTAGCGCGATAATGTGCTCGTGCGTGTGTCTGTATGTGAGCGTTTTTTCGACCCAAAACAAATTTTGCCCCACCTCGCTTGTGTGGCGTTTGCACATAATGTAAGCGTAATACGTGAATCACATAAACCACAAGGAATGGTGGGGGAGCTTGGTGGCGAGAAAAGGAAACGCAATGAAAATTTATGCGATGCTGTAGAACCCGTGCCACTTGTCCTACTTATGCGTCACAGTTTGTGCTTCACGAGCGTTAATCGCCAAAAGCACCAGGCGTCTCCATGGCGCACCAGGCGTCTCCATTAATCGAGCGAACGTTCCAAAAAGGCACCCCTCCCGGTTCGAAACCACGTTTAACTCATGCACACCGCAACTTTGGGCTCTGCACGCGTGCAATTTATTAGCGAAACGAACAATTTTCTTCCAATAAAGCCTGTCACTCGTGCGAACATTGATTGACGGAAGCGGGCTCGTGGTTGTATTGCGCGAAGCAAGTTACGCGTACATTGATCTTTTCCGCTAATAGCAACGCTAACCCGTGCGTCAGTTGGGAATTGATTTGTCCTGCCATTTAGAACCAAATAAACTCACGCTCTCTATCGTTTCGTCAATTTGTGTACGTATGGTTGTGTGTGTTTGTGTTTGTGTTTGTCAACAAAACAGTCAGTGATTAAATACACTTTCCTATCGAAAGTTTCGTCTTTTTCCTCCCATGCCGATCTCGATGAATATATCATTTATATTGCCTCGTGCTACACGTTTATCTATAATGGCTTCGTTTTCCATTTTCCTTCGTTGCAGGTTTCTGGACACGATCATTTTCTAGGCGTTGCTGTATGAACGATTTGAAACGGACGATATGGTAAGTGAGCGTTGGCATGGAAGCACTGGAAGGTATGATAAAAGACATTCCTACGGGAATCTGTACCGCTGGGGCGTCACGGACTTGCGAGCGGTTCTCGAAGGGTACGGAATGGCCGAAGGGGATATGTTTTCCGCCTTTCTGTCCTTCCCGGGGTAGGATGGGATCGTGAAAGGGCATGCAGCAAATATTGTGCCGTTATCGATGCAAAGGATAGCGAAAAGAAAATATGGCCAAGGAGAAAACAATCCGGCAGCTTTCCAGCGAGAAACGGTGGCTCGTATTGGCGTATTTTGCCGAATCGACAGAATGGCATAATACCAGTCGAACTGGGAAGGGAACGTTGGAGAGGGTGCGATAGAGAAATAGAGAGATAGAGAAAGAAAGAGAAAGAGAGAGAGAGAGAGAAAGGGAAAAATAAAAATAAACCTCCGAAACTCGAGCGGAAAGAGCTGCTAAAAGCGTTCAGGCAAAATAAAAATAAAATCAGCACAAACCATTAGACGGCCCGGGGTCGATACCTTTAATGTCATTTTAATGTATCGAGATAAAAACGTAGGCAATAGCACAGACAGGCGTTCGCTTTGAATGGAGCTCGGGTATCGGTAGGGATGAGGCAGTGGCTGAAAAGCGAATCTTGGGTTGAGGTTGAGTGATTTGCTGTCATTTGCAAGAAGTTATAATCTTGCCAGCACCGAAGGACACGTTCTGCACCAAATGGCATCCGTGCTGCGGGTGTAGTACGTGGAGTTTCTTGGAATCGTTTGATCGCACTCATTACACATTTGTGGTACAGTTTAGAAGCAATTGCTGGAAAGCACCTTTTATGCTTTTTAATTTTATATTAAACTGCAATAAAAAACCAACTCACACCATGACGAAGGTGTGCATGAACGCGCACGCAACAGAGTGGATCAGTTTCATTTTTTTCCAATCAACCACTTGCCGTTGGCTTTTGATGCGACCTCACCTTTCGGTCCTTCGAATAGTGGAACTAAGTGCCGTAAGTCGTCAAGGCACACGGGATGTTTTATCTCGCTCTTACGCTCTCTCTTTCATCATCCGCATAATCTCCCCCGAAAAAGGACCGAGTCACTCTGAATGGCCCTTGAAAAATTCGGCAGCTCAAGCGACTGCACTTTGGGTGCGGCAAAACGACGTCCTAACCCTTTTCTCCCGCCAGTAGAAGCCCGCTTGTGATAATGTAAGTGGCCCGACGATAAACAACCATGACGACAAGCGGTCCCGGCTGGAGAGTGGGGACAGCATCCCACCGGATCAACCGCTCGTCGCTTTACCTCATCAAATCATCATTCAACCGAACCGGAAATAGGTAAAACGATACAGGATAAGATACGGTGCGCTCATCCTTTCGGGTACGGGTGCGGCCCAAGGCGGCCGCACTGGCAGCGCCTTCTTTGGCAGCTTCTCAGCCACTTAGCCCACTTAACCGGCGTTTATCGGTGGCGGTGGCACATGGACGGGACGGTAGCCGATGGCCGTGGCGGTAGAAATCAATAACGTAATGATGGGATGGGCCTCCGTAAGTTGCGAGCAAAGCGGACTCTGTTCTGGGCTGCGAAAATCAAGGGAAATCCCTCATAAAGTTTGTTTACACACTTTACTCCATTATTATGATTATGTAAGTGTACTTCTATTTTGTCACAACTGGGCGAGTCGGTTTACCGAGAGATTACACCACTTGTCGGAGAGCATCCGGTTAGGGGCGATGGTGCCAGATGGAGCGCGAGCGTATCCGAGCTAGCGAGAGAGAGAGAGAGAGAGAAGGAGTGAACGTGTGTATGTGTATGTGATGGAGTGGGAGAGATAAAGAGAAAGGACATCCAGTAAGGGAGAATGGGGATCCGTTGTGCGTCTCAGTAGATGGTTACATCGAGCAGGGATAGAGCTTTTGGGATGCTGTTTACGTACGAAAGGGAAAATAGCAATAGAGAGAGAGAGAGCGAAAGAAGAGAGAAAGAGCTTTCGGTTTGCGTACGCCTAGCTAATTCCAGAGAGCAAATGCAATCATCTCAAAGAACCTAAAGATTGACAGCAGTATAACAGGTGTATAACAGCAGTATAACAGTGATGAAGCTCGCCAGAACGAAAGCGTAGCACCAGCATTCTAAGCGAGCAGGATTCGAGCAGTAGCAAAAATTCGGGCAGCCGCCTGATTGAGACTTTTCTCAGCTCGAAAAGCTTTCCACAGCCGAATGGAGGGATGCTGCGAGCTTTTCGTACCTGTTCGTACCGCTTGCGTCGTAACCGACGTCATCGCCGGTCGATTTGCTTGGTTATGTAACCGGCTAACGCCCTTCATCGAAGAAGTCATCATACATTCCCGAGTTGGTGTGACTCTAATTGCGTCGCCACGATGGAGAATTATCTCGAAGAAAAGCTTCCAATTTCAATCCACTTGAACCTGCTCGACTGATCGCCGTTTCATTTGATATTTTTTTTTCATTTTTTCATCCCCCACAGGGCACAGCATGGCCTCAGCAGTATCATTCATCGAGAGGACATGCCCGTTCCAACACGCTAGCACACAGCCCGCGCACCGCGACCACCGCTGCCGCAGCACGCACAACCGCAGCCGCTCCAAGCTGGACCGCATCGCCAGTGGGGAGTTCAACGAGCGACGAAAAGCGCGGGTGCCCCGCCGGACATGGCGCCCTCGGGCCCGCACGCTCCGCAATCCGGCCCCGCCGCTGCGGCACCGCTGGAAACGGAGCGTCCGTCCGCCTGCCGATCGCCACCGGGCCGGCCCCGGGCTCCGTCGGTTGCCTTTCCTCGTCACCCGTCTATCGAAGCCGTCTTTTTCGAGCCACTTTGCTGCCGCCATCGCCGCCACCACCACCGTCGCCAACGCCACCGTCGCCGCTGCCACTGCTGCTCCTGGCGCTGGAGCGTGGGTGGCGGGAGGTTGGGGGCCAGCGCCCGGACACGCAGTTAACACGGGCCCCGTTCGGCCCCGGGATAGTCGCGAGCGCACGCCCGAGGGTGGCCCCTTCACTACGTGTAAACAATTTAACCATGAATGCTTCCAATCAAAGAACACTGAAGACCTACGTACGTTTGATAAGAGTAATAATTTTGATAACGAATACCATAATCATAAGACTAGCGAATCCGGTAGTAGTGCGGCGCGCTCGGAGCGGCCGCTGTTTGTACGAATTTTGCTGGCCAGCCTTCTGTCCCTGGCGTCGCCCTCGTCGTGGGGTGTCCCGGCTTCGCAGCCTGGTGCCCCACCCGCGACCCAGCGCACCCTTGCACCCGGTCCGACCGGTGTCGTGCCCTTTCAGCCACCGTCACGTCCTGGCGAAGTGGCTGGCCGATCCCGTGCTCCGTGGAATCTTTGCGAAGCTGAACCATCCGAGTCGGCTGGTGAAGGGCTTCGCTGCACGCGGAAAACGGGTCGGCGGTGGAGGCGGCGACGGTTGCAGCGTGTCCTTGCCGAAACGGACGTTGCGGACGATGGTGATGGTGGTGGTGGTGGCGGTGGCGGTGGCAGAGGCAGTGGCGCTTCACCTGACGATGGTGCACTCGAAGCGGGCACCGCGGCTCAGAAGCGACACCACGACAACGAAGGACGGTCGCGGCCGGAAGTGCCCCGCGAAACGGCCCGGCCGACCGGAACCGGCTACAGGCGGAAGTGTTACGGCGCTCGCTCGGCGCTGCGAATGGTTCTGCCAGCTTTGCTCATTGTTAACATGTTCACGTTTCTTCATGGAGGTAAGTGTTTGCCAGCCATTGTGTTACATTTTCTCATTTCGCACACTTTTTGACTATTTGGGATGATTTTTTTTTACCGAAAGACGCAACATTTGAAGAAATGTTGAAGGACGTTGTTTGTTATTTTTTTTCCAAAACAATTTGCTCTTCGCAGGTGTTAAAAACATGTCGCTTTTTGTTCGAACATAAATTCTCTCTTCGTTTTTGAGGCTTATTGCTGAGCGTGTAAATAAGAGCTGTCATTCTAATTAACATTGGATGAATATTACGCATACATGGCTTTCCTATAAAGACATTAGTGGGGTTACTTTTCGGTGTAAATTGATCACCATGATTAACACATTCATTATTGATGTGGCCACAGAGACCATGTTATGGCAGTGTTGAATTTCAACCATTTTTCGTATAATCTGGTATAAAGGATTCTCTTTCACGTTGCTCGATTCAGTTTAATTTAGTTACGTGTACAGAACATTCGATTCACTGCTAGTCTCGTTATGTGTTACTGTATTTCGTCGACAAATTGATATTGCAATCGTGTAATTAGAAAATGTCCCGTATATGTTCCACAAATACCACCCTGTTCTATCTCACAAGGCACAAACGTCCGTCACACCGAATTGTTGGAAATTCGAGCAAACTAGCACGATCCAACGAACCAAACGCGAACCATTTCCAGGAAACGGGCATACATCGCCAAACCTCCGTCGGAGGATGCGAAAAGTTCTGCGCTGCGAATGCAATGTGAGCGAGAACGCTGCCGATGCGGAAGCGAGACCAATGATCGCATGCATTGTCAGTTTCGGGCTGCGAAAGTAATGGCCAGTCTGTGGTGGAGATAAATTAAATACATGACTTGTCAACTTCACGCCAACCGTTTAGGGCAGCTTGGCACCCGAGCCCCCAATTTCTCTTCCACCGACGATGCAGCGGGCGGAAGCTGTACCACAAATGTTAACCGGGCGAGCTCTGTTACGGTCAGACTCGTGCCGCTGTCACATCGGACACATGACTGATAAATGCCTGAAGTGGCCGGAATCGTTGGAACGGATCGAAGGCGGCACAAGCGTTGCAGGGAGCGTACAGGAGTTGCAACACACGTGGGCTGTAAACTGTTCTCGATGCCGTGTCGGTTACGGAGCCGGAAGCCAGCTGATGATAACCAGCGCAAAAGCAACTAACGGACATGCCGCTAGAAAACGGTGTCAGTGTTGCACCGCTGTATCTGGAGAGTGTTGGAAGTTGGCTTCGCATTTGTAAAGACGATCTCGAGCTCGCTTCGATGCAGCGCAAAAGAGAGACATTTTTTATTATTATTACTTGCTCTTTGGAAGGCATGGAGCTACGGATAGGTATTTTTTATTAGCAAAATACTTTCAGTAGCGCGTTCCTGAGCGACAAACCATCAAAGTATAGCAATTTGCACGAGCTTTTTACACGTCACGGTCAATAAATATGTCACTTATGAGACGCTTCAATGCATATGGATCAAAACGAGACAATTAAATCGAAGGGCAATATTCGATTTCCAGCTCTTGCTTGATACGTGTTATTTTTGTCTTGACTCCAGTGGGGGTGTGCAATTGAATTATTCCTCCAACCTACCCATAACCGGACGAACAGCACTTGCATTACTTTCACTCATTAAAAATGAACGCTCCTTTTTTCTTTCTTGAGAAGCGTGCGAGCAGATTTTACAGCTCGGAAACACGTGCCTGTCCACGGGTTTTCTCGCCTTTCGCTGCTTGCGGTTTCACGAGCTTTCACCCGGTAGCATACTTCCCTTTCGACTGTTTTGCCAGCGCACCTTGAGTCCGGTAAGTTATTGCTTTGCCGAGGTCGAGATGTGCATCTGACGGGTGCGAGCGTTGCGCTTAATCTGCACGAGCACTGCCCAGTCGCTCCCATCAAGAGTGAAAATAAGGCGGGAGGTGGTTCGCGTAAATACACATCTCTTAGCATTTTGTACCGAGCACAATTACGCAATCCTTTTACGCCTGGGTCGCGAGTTTTTTTTTTCGCGGGTGGCAAATCCGTGGAAAGCTGTGTGGAAAGTTCCAGCCCATCGCTTAGCGAATCTGTGAATCGTTCGGTGGCGCTGGCTGCTCGTTTCGGTTGGGTTGTTTCGTGAGTCCCTTTTTGTGTTGGTATTTGTGTATGTGTGTCTGTTTGTGTGCTTTATTCACATCTTCCGCTCTCGCTGCCGGAGATGGAGGCGCCCGAATATTTGAATGGAAGCTCGACAAACGGTGTAGATGAAAGAGCACAGCAAACAAAAGGCTGCTGAAAGACACAAAGAAGAAGCTGGTGAGAGAAAAAAAAACAGAAGCACAACTCGCTTTCGTTAATGCGCTGGAACACGGTTTCGTTAATGCAAACAGCGAGCGAACAGGGGCACGAAAAGAGCAAAAGGCATTCGGGTGACCGAACGAATGAATGGGAAGGATCAAGGGAGGAAAAAAACAACAGACAGTAAAAATTCCAGAATGCCAGTACTGGCCAGCTATACCTTGCTGAAGAAGTGCCCACAGGCTTTTTGAAGGTGGCTCACAGCGCTTAGGGGGAGTTATGAAATTTTAATCATTCCGAATCGAGCTGCCCTTGCGAAAGCTCGAAGCCTGCGGTAAGTGTGCTTCTAAGGCCGAAGGAAAAATGCACGAAACTGAGAATGACTGATGCTGGGCACAAAAACGGCAGCTGCAAGTGAAGTTCAATCCTCGTTGCCTGCAACACACCTTTACGCATGTTGTTCCTTATTCAATAGAAATGCACGGACATTCTGATAGTGAAAATGAGCGATGCTTTTGTGAGCGGCTTTTATTCAGTCAAATTTGTTTATGGTTGGTCGTTTTTAGTTGTTAGGTAAATCGTGGCACTGGTCCTTTCACGGTTCATATTCACTAAACATTTATCCAAACAGTTAATGAAGCTCTGCAATAATATTCACTCACAGAGAAAAGTGCGGTAGCATAACGTCTTATTTGTTCCATCCAACCAAAGGATGGGCCGTTCGAGCATTGTGGCCAAAAGGGTCGGAAAGTAAGAGTGCAAAAACACACACACACACATACAAATAAATCATTTGCCAAACGCGCGTTCGTGACTTCACCGGCCCCATCAAGGAGCAGGACACACAAACAGTGTGTTCCTATTTACATTATGTAATCAGCGGGCACGGTTGACGGGAGTTAAATATTAGCCACCCCCTGCCAGTTGCACCGGATCTGAGTGTTTTGTAACACACACACACACAGCCTCACAAGAAATCAAAGACCTTCCCGTTTCATGCCCTCATTTGAGCCGGTGTCCGGAAACGCAAGAAATGCGCCCTACGGCCGTTCTCCAGTTCGTTCCGTTGTTTTCCTACGACCCGGTGGTGGTGGGCCTTTCTTTGGCAGTGCTAAAAATTTGACATTCATATTTGAGCAGATTTTAAAGTACCTATTTTACGGCCGGCCTTCCTTCTCGACACGGGCACCGCGAACCACCGGGGAGGTTGCCTCATTTCTACCGGTGGGTGGAAAAACCGAAAGATGGCTGTATTGCACGGGCGTTCGAGGTTGGCCAGGGTTGTAAATTTTAATAACGCGCCACGTGGTACGAGGTGGGATTTTTGCCGGCTAACGCCACGGTCGTAAAACTGTCAGCACCTTTGATTCGTGACTCGGTCGAATCAGACACGGAGGGGGGTTTGGTGTGAGCAAGCGAAGGGGCGCTTTATCGTCTTCCTTATCACCTTTACCATCCTTGCGCACTGCTCACGCAAACGAAATTCATTCCCATCTTCACTGCGGATTTGCTCACCCTCCAAACGGAAGGTCCCGTAGCAACGTGATCGTTGTTTGGCGTGAAAATTGAAATCTTTAGTAAATGTAAATGTGATTATCGCACCGGTGGGGCATGATCTACGGCCGTTGCCGGTAAATCGTGGAAAGAACTCCATTACGTGGGTGCTACTGCTGCGGTCCTGCCTGACGCAGCTTCCGTGGCATCGTTGGGAACGTTAAATCTCACACTTTGCTTAATATTTTAAATCCCAATTTTGATGATCCAATCACTTTTAATCATTGCACCCGGGAGCACCCATCGCGGGCGAGCTTGGAAGGACATAATTAACGAGAATTGATCGCCATGGTTGGCTAGGAAGGGTTCAACGCAGAAGAGGCCCGCGGCTCAGCAGCTCATTATTGGTGCTGGTTGCGCGTTGCGCATGGTCTATCTGAGGTACCACCGTTACCATCGGTGGCACTCTTCGAGGGCGAGTGGGTTAATTAAAACGTTCACTTCTTGCCGCCTCTTGGGCCCACGCGAGGTCGAGTACTTGGGTGGCCTTGGTGGCCCTTTCGATGGGTGCCTTCGCCCATTGATACCATCGATAACGCTAAAACTTAAACCCAAAGCTCCAATACGAGCCATTTTGGTGCCATTTCAGGTGACCGTAATAAATTTACCACCCACTCGAGCCGATCCTGCACCACCACAGTTGGGTTAGGAACGCTTCTTAAAAATAGCATCTCTCGACCCTTCGGTCGGTGAAAGTTACAACCACCGCAGTGGGTGGATTCCGCAGTGGGAACAACGATTTATTAAAGCCAGCATCTCAACCGCCGTAGTGAATGGATGGGACAAAAATGTGACCCTCAAAAAACGGGCGGCCAAACGTTATCCTTCCGCCTTGTGTGGGCGGAAGTGTGGAAAGTTCACTTCACCAACCTGTTCCGGGTGTGCGTCAGCATCTTGCGCTGACCTGCCGAAGCGATCGCCGGTCGCCTTCTGGGTCGTAATGCGGTAAAAAATTGATTTACGCTCCGGTGGCGCCACTGATGGGAGCTAAATCTAATAAATTATCTCTGCCTTCGCCGGTGATCGTGGGCTTTCGAGGGTCGTCATCGTCGTCGCCGTCCAAATGGTCACCATTTGCTCGATTTGTTTGATTGCGTTCCACGAACCGGCCGCAGGATAAATACCGGTTTGGTGGTCCGCGAGTTCGCGAAGGGATGCGCGCTATTCGTTTTCGTGCTATTTTTAGCTGTTTCACGTTTGTTCGCAATATTACATTCACCTTTGCTAACGCGCTAATACAAACCATTTTTTTTCTTGTTCTCTCTCTCTCTCTCTCTCTCATTTTTTTCTCACTCACTGATGTAGGTAAGTACCGAGGCACCGGAGGCCATGTTGGGATCGGGAACTACCTGCGGTAAGTCGTAGTGGCGGGTATTCAATTAGTGGGCGGTTCGCGATTCAGCATCGAAATTCAATTAAGCCATCATCCAAAATTGCTTGCATTTTGAAAAGGGTCTGCTTCGAGGGCACTTCCGTGGTATGGGAAGCAAAAACACATAACACTCCCTGCAACTCACCCACCATATGCACATCTGCGTAATAACCCGTCTAAACGCATCAGCTTGGTGGTTGCTCTTGCGTGCGGCCAGCTGTCGTTTGAATCCATGCTGCGTTGTGCTGGTTGGGGCGCCATTTTTCTACCACCGCAAGCCACGCACCAGATGCACGCTGGGTAAAAAGGGGTCCTTAGCGAATCATTTGCACGGGACGCCCTGCAACAGGACCCGCGGGCGGTGTTCTCGAGTGCGGCAGATTCAATGGGTGCTGGAAAAACGATAAGCTGTCGGAGCAACAGCAAAAAAGAAGCCCATTGCCCGGTTGCTCTCGTCGACGAAGCCATCAGGCGGTGCGTTGTACGAGATGTTTCATTCTATGGAATGTGGTGCGCTCGAGGCAGTGGGCGGTGGTTTATCGCACTCTATTAATCATCAACAGTGCGCTCGGTCCATGTCCATCCGAGAGGATGAAGCATTGTCAACTGGTGTGGAATGGGTTCATTGCGGTATGGTGTTTTTTTTTGCCCTTCGCTCTGAAAGACAAAAAAGGGCTCGTTCGCTTAATACAATAAATTTCATAGCAAACGCTAAAAATATTTACTTGCAAACATTTACCTGTCAAATTTTTGTGCATCAAATGATTTTATTTCGGATATAACTGTCATTGAATATTTCATTTACCGTAATCTAATATATGTAGCAATTTAGTTGCTGTAATTCCTTGAAGCAATTTCATTAGAAGAACTTTAAAAAACGAACAACTGGTAGTTTTATTTGGCGACATATTGCAGTGGATATCAGATTGGATGAGGTCAACTACTCTTGCAGAGCTTTTCATCAAACTCTCAACACATACATCTAGCCCAGGACATTCATATGCATCTTCCTAGCAAGAAGGGTTTCATTTTTGTTTGAGAAAATTTTTAATGACATTTCTCATGAAATTTATGTAAATGCTAAATGGAACAGCTACGTATACATCTTATCTTATCTGCATTATAAATAGTTACCTTTTATCACAACCGGAAATTACCAGCCGAATATCAAATAGTACCTCATAGAGACTCGCTTTCAGAAGCACTTTAGTTTGCATTTTTAGCCATAAATGATTCTTCTTATCCAGATCTGTTAAGAGATCGATACCAATCTTACGAGCCAGAACATCGACGGGTCTCATTCTAGACCACTTCCGTTTCACAGTGCGCCAAGCGCCACCGCCAAGTGCCGTTGTCCTGCTGCCCATTGCAACACCCGGAAGGGGTGACTCGTTCCGCTTGATTGTTTCCGATTTGTCACGGTGTGCCTCCGGGCCCTATTCCGTCCATTGTGAGAGCGATTATTCATGCGACTAATAAAACCTCTCCCTTCGGCGCTAAGCGATTGCCACATTGATTTTATCGTTGCCCCTTCGCCTTACTCGTTGATTGAGCCGTTCTTTTACACGCTCGATCGAGTCTCATTTACTGCTGCGCTTGTGGCCGGCAACGAGGCATATGGTGAGAACGGGCTTGCAGGGTCAACCGAGGCGGTGTCCTTCGCCCGGCGATCTCGCAGGATAAATTGTCGCCGTCCATTCCGGAGGTCCAGGCCCCTTTTCTCCGAGTGCCTCTCAGGGGCCAGGGTGAGGTCGCATTTGTTGTCCTTGGAACACGTACCGCCACTAAACACACTCGGCACTTGACCCACCAACCTGTGCGCCTTGCGTCCTGCCTTGCAAGAACCAACATCATCGCACCTGGAACGGCCGGATCTCGTGTACCGCGCACTAGTGGCTGCAATGGCATCGCCTTGATTTTTTTACCTTTCCCGATCTCAAACCTCTTCTCCGAAACCGACATACACGCGCACACATGACCACAGGACCGGTCGGACACGGACACATGGACGCTGCGCGTCAACCAATGCCACGCTCACCAACGCACGCGGATGATTCTGGGAGATAAAGACACGCCACCAAGCCATGATGATAATGATGATGTCGAAAGCACCATTCGTGGCCCATGCTGTTGCATTCAAGGGTAAGGATGTTGGAGGGCTGGACGGTGTTCAGGATGGCGAGAGGATTTCCCGATGGTTGCCCGTGGTAACCCGAAGCTTTCGGGTTGTCGGTTTCGGTTACCGCGAGCCTGGAAGCTCGATCAATACACCGAACAGGGGCGAGGATTTGCCGCCCGCGAGTGTCCGTGAGTGAGTGCCCATCCCAGCCACAGCTGGTGGGTGACTCGAGGTAGACGGGTGGAAGGGGGAAAATCCTCTCCGGGAGCGCCCTTGGACACGAGCCGATAGGCACGCGGTCGAGCTTCGGAGAATCGGGACCAAGGACTCGAATGGCAAGGCTTTTTTTTTCCACCACACGGCGCTTCCGGCGTGTTGAAGAGGGTGAAAATTAAGTCCGTCGATGGAGCGTATCGGCCGGTAGGGTGGTGGGAGAGGATCAGGAAAATCGGGTCCGCGCCCCAACCGGGACGACCCGGTGGAAGGATAACGGTAACCGTGGTCGAGCCGGGATTTAACGCCGAGCGGAAGAACGTGAGCGAAAAACTCGCACACCCACACACACGGACACGTCGCGGCGCAGACACAAAAGAAGAAGGCAAGATAAGGCGAATGGCAATTGTTTCAGTGAGGCACCCCTTCTTCATTCAACTTTCCTCCTTACTGGGTGGTTGGGTGGGGATCCGTTGGCGTTGTTTCCGTCCGCGTTGGGATGTCCTTTTTTTCCGCGTTGGGAAGCTGGAAGGAGTGGGTTTCACCCGGCCCAGATGACGCACGGGCGTGTAATCGGTGGCCGTTGGAGGTGGGTTTTCTCCGTGAGCAGCCCTCCCCGAGCCGTGAGCCTTCCTGTGGGGGAAGTTTTTTCACCGTGCTTATTTGATTTCTGTGTCGCTCTTTCGCCGTTTCTCAGCCGCAAACGCTCAAGTGGCCCACCGAGCGCTCGGGTGCGTTCAAGTGTGTGAGCTAGAGGTCGGGAAAAGGAACGCCGAAACGCGGAAAGCTGGCACGTTTTCCCGGCCTTTTCCCACCCAGAGACGGTTGGCCCGTTGGGCTCGAAGCGGAGCGGTAAAAGCCTCCTTGGGGCTGTCCGCGCTGCCGGAGGCCATTTGCCGTTCGTCGTATAATTACAGCCAGATGGGCCGGGAGATGGGGTGGTTTTGGGTGGTGTCTGTGAGGGTGGGTGCCTGCTTGAGTTGAGCCCGGGCAAAAACCGCGTTTCTTTGCTCCTTCCTTATACGGCCGTTCTTTCGCGGCAAGGCAATTCAATCCTGGGCAAAGTGGCAAGCTCGAGAAGCTGCCGGAACCTCATGGTTGTTTTGTGATTTGCTATTTTACCATGCTTCGTGTCCACTGAACACGCACATTTGCACTAGCAACCCCCTTACCAGCCGTTGCGCGAACCTTGAATCCTCCGAGAGGGACTTTAATTAGCTGGCGTCCTAATCGAGGTGTTGCGGTTTGCAGGTGACAGCGTGAGGAAACCCAGGATTCGCGTATGCTCGCTAAGCATCGAACCATGCGTTGTAACCTGGCCCCAGCAAGGGTGGCTGTAAGGCCACAGCATCCATCAGCTGTGTGTGCCATCGGTCCTACGTGCGCTGGGCACGCACACACTCACGCGAACGAGCGTCACATCATTGGGTTCGCGGCCGGGATTCGCACACTTGCACCGCTCAGAGGCTGTGAGCAGGCAAAGAGAGAGAGAGAGAGAGAGAGAGAGAGAGAGAGAGAGAGAGAGAGAGGAGAGAAATACCGCCAGAAATCCCCTCGACCGGTCGGGCTTTCCCAGTGGCCGGGAAAATCCCCGCCCGTGTCAATGGTGTCGTCACATGTTGGGGGCACTCACGGCTGACTGGAAAGCACGCCCGGTTCGGTCCAGCGCACTGAGCACCCACGCTGAGACGCTGGAAAAACCATGCCAACCGTGTGGGGCGTTTTCCCCTGGCGCACGCTCCACGGAACGCGAACGACACACCCGAACCGATCCGAAGCCCGCTCGGTTCCGGTTTCCGAGGTCCAGGTCCGGGCTCGACGTCTGGCGGCTGGTTCAGTCGATTTTCGTCGGCCGAGCTGTGTGCACAGTGGCAGCGCCTCCATCTTCCAGCCCGACCGCGCGTGCGAGAGTGTATGTGTGTTCGCGACCCAGCGCCTGTGCCTGTGCCTGCCTGTGTGTCGCCAAACTACGAGGGAGCTGTGATCGAGCGAGGCAAATTGCGTGCTGGTCGAGATCGGTGCCGTTTTCCCGATTAAGCGTGTGACTGTGGGATCTGGGATCGGTTCAAGCTCGATCACAGGGAGCAGGAAGACGCACCGTGACCGGAAACGGAAGCGTGCTCGCGTGGCCACTGTGAAGTTAATCAAAATGGACGATGGCGGGACGTGCCGTTCTTCTGGCGTGTGTCTACTTGTGACGTGCACGCGACGCCCGATATTCGAGCAATGCGTGTGGGAGAGAGAAAGAGCGAGTGTGTGTGTGTGTGAGAGAGAGAGAGAGAGAGAGAGAGAGAGAGAGAGAGAGTGAGCAGTAAAAGATGGAATAGACACCCTACAATGGGCGCTATCGAGAGGAAAGTGAAAATTCAGTACAATTTCCAACACACCAAAGGGGGGTTGGAAAAACATGTAAAACGAAGTGATTTATCCCACCGAGCTCATACCGAGCTTGGGCCGCAAATCAAACAGTTTCATGGTGGTGGCGACAGGAAAATCGAAAACCGAACGTGATTGAAACGCGAATTCCGGGTGAATCCTTCCACAAGCACCGCTAGTGGCCGCCCCGATCTGATCCATCGCTTTTGCAGCTTAATTCTTTTACATCGACATTCGGAGTATGAGCGCGATTTTGAGGGACTATGACAGTCGACGCGTTTCCGTGATGCTGGTGCGAAAATGTGCTGACACGAATGGTGGAAAGTTTCCATCGAGCGGTTCGACGTCACCATTCGCTTCGATTGTGACCACCATTTCGCCGAGAGCATATGTGTTGAGCTGTTGAATGGGAAAGCGATGCGGGTGGGCTTGGAGCGTTTGTGAAATTTTAGCTCCATCCGAACACGGCGACACGTGCCATTGGCGTGATCGTAACGATGGAAATTTCACCCCACAAAAGGCTCCAACTTCCTGTGTGCCACGATTCCCCACGTCGACCACTGAACTCAACACGTTGCAGCAAAAGTGCCACCCTCATTAGATGTGACGATGGGTTGCGTGGTCGCGACTGCTTCGATGCTTTTCCCGTCGACTCACCGCCCACACGCAAAGCGGCACAAACGAGCACTAAACCCGTTCTCGGAGGATAATGAACTTACCCCCGGTGTCGGTGATGGAGGGGGTGGGTGATGAAATGATGGTCCATTAGGGCTCAGACACGGAGTACCGGGGTCCCAAAAATATCGGCCACATCACAGTAGCCGAATATAGCTCGTTACTGCACCCCGTAATGGCGCTTGGCCGATGGTCTTTTTTCAACCTTTCCTGCCAAGCTGAGGGAAGGGGTACCATAATTTGTCTGCTTTCATGTCGTGTTCGCATCGCACTGATCGGAACGCCTTTCATCGCCCCGTGGGAGCCACTGCCCTTAGATGTTCGGTGCGTTCCTCTACCGATGGAGGCGCCTGGTCGGTGGTGGAAGCTATTTGGCTCACTTCGATCAGCGGCGTTAGAAACGTGTGTTTATGTTGATCGAAGTGTGCTATGTAAACACCGAGCGGACTGTTCTTCGCGCGTGCATTTTCCTTCTCTTTCACGTAGTCCAGCTTCTCTCATCGACGGGAAGATGCATTCCCTGGATTGGCGGCATTTCGATGCACGACTTACAGACTCAAAGCTACTATGCCCCGATTTCCAAGCTGTTTGTGTGTGTGGAAATCCATTCAAATCGTTCGTTTTGCATATGCTGGTCAAAAGAAGAGACCAGAAGGTCGGAAAGAAGAGGAAAAATCACGCACAAACTCAGGGTCTATATGCTTGGGAATTGGACGCAAATCTGAAACCTTTCCCAGTTCTCAACGATTTGCAGCTCGTACTCTTGGTATCGGTTGGAGATCAACGTCTACCATCTACGCTCTCTTATTCCGCTGGGTGTGGCAAATAAACGAATTGCCATTAATCTTCATCGCAAGACGAATCGGTTGCTGATTTTCCGATCCCAAATGCCGCTGACGGGCGAAAGCCCGCCTTCGATGCTGGTAAATGTAAAGTGTTCACCCCTCCACCCTTAGAGTGGAAATTGAATTTTGAGTGTGTACTACCAGCATAGCTCATCGCCCTTCTGCAGAGATGTGTAGTAATTGTTGCCACGACATTTCGACCGATCGAAACACAAAAACTGATGCAAAAATCCGACGCGTTTATTTAGTGCCACATCGCATCCGGACGGCAGAAACGGGGCGAAAATAGAACACCCCAACGATGGCAGCAGGCGATGGCAGTCAAGCACACATCCATCATTTATGGCAGCTTCAAGCTGCGGAGCAAACACTACTGCCTTCACGCATCAGCTATTCATGACGAATGACGCCCGCGACGAGCGAAGCCAACTCCCGTGCTCATTTGCAGCTTCCCGGCTTTTTAGGATGCATGAATAAATGATTGCCACTTTGTCGGGAAAACGGTTGGACGGTCGTAGGTTGGAATATTTGCATCCCAACCACGACCATCGTCCGGTGAACGTTCGCACATTAGGGGAAAAAAATGGCTCTAATAAACGCACTCAGTGAATGGGCCAAACACATTACGGGTGCATTAGTGCGAGCTGAAACGCCATAACTGGCCGGTCCAGCGATCGAATCGTGCCGATATCGTTTATCGAATTTGTTCGAGATGTGGTACCCGAGTAGCCCTGGACGGCCGACGAGCGATAAGATAATGCGAATACGCGCCCGCGAAACGAGCGCGAAGGAAATGAAAGCTTTACGATAATTTTTCATACACTCAGCTCGCTCCTGTCTCGATAGCGGCAGGATACCCGGAATGCACGTAACGGCAATCCTTCGATGAGATGAACGTTCACTGGCCGCGGATCGATAACGTGCTCCTCGGCTGGGGAAACCCATTTGGCAGTACATAACCATCTTCGAGTGCACACGTTCTGCTGGCTTCGACGTCAATGATAACGAATGGCCGTTCCGGTTTGCGATAGGTTTGTGGCCGTACGCGAAAAAAAGCCCATCCAGCCACCACGACCCGTGACCAGGCCGGAAGAGAAAACGTTAATAAGTTTGGCAGGAATGATTAGTTCGGGTGTTTCCCCGTTCGGACGGCTCGGGAAATGAGCCATTTACTTTTCTCACGTGGGTGGGTTCGGCACTGCCAGGGAAGAGTAGCAAGGTTGGAAATGCTGATTGCTCTTGCCCACCCCCAAGAGAATCCCGGTAACGATTGAGCACAGAAGCGGCCTCGGAAACACATCGCAAAGAAGCGGCCCCTTGAAACCAATTGAAGCGGCTCTGCGATGGAGCCGCTTCGATGAGCGCCATTCTTTACTGCTTCAGGTTTCGTCCCGACTTTCGTCGCTGTCGGCCCACCGAGAGGGTGAGATTTCGTTGCTTTCTTTTTTGTGCGTCCGGTGGCGAGTTTTTCTCCGTTCCCCCGTGGTCGTTAAAGTCAGCTCCCGAGCACTCCAGAGCGCCCGAGATTCATCGCTCGAAGGGTACGGTTTCTTTTCTTGGCTGTGGTCCAAACTCTCGAACCCCATCGAAGACGAAACGGCAGCGCCACGTTAAGTGCCTCGAGTTACATTTCATTGGCAGTCATTATTTTTTTTCGACCACGATTCTTTTTTTTCATTTGTCCACCCTTTGGCCGGTGAGGTGTGCGGTTTGGGCGAAACATTCTGCAATATTTTACAGCGCACGGAGAGTGGGATGAACTAGAAGTAGATTTTTTTCGGACCACTCCCGGTGCACTGTCCTCGTGGTTTCGTGGTTCTATTTCGATGTTCACCGGGCCGATTGTTAGGCGAGATGAAATATCATCATCATAAGTTTCGTGGTGAACAACGCGCTGCCCGTTAATTGTAGCCTTTTTCATCGTCTTCGGGTGGCAAAAAAAAAACCAGGTGGCTGCCAATTTATATCCAAGCTCATCTTTCGCATCTTCTCTGTAACGGGCGTCCACAATTTTTTTTTGCAGCAGAGCGTTTTGGGGTGGGTTGTTCTTCGTGATTTAATCAATTTTTGACAACGACAAAACAAGCAACTTTCGCAGCAGCGGCGCAACATGCTCCCTCGTCAAGCTTTCTCCATGGGGATTTACGAAGCGGCCACAAACTCGACGAAAGCCTTCGTCCAGGCCACTCCCCAACCATTCGGCTAAACTTGATTGCGGTATTTACGAGCAAATTTGTGGGTGGCAAATATGCGAGGTTGGCAGATCAAAAAAAAACTCCGCATATCAACGAGTTGAAAGTGTCGCAACAGTTTTCCGATCGGGTCGAATTAGGAGGATTTTGGTGGGCATCCTGGAGGGCTGGCTGCGTGACGAGACGAGAAAAGAACGGAGTGAGGATGAAAACTTTTCTTCAACCTTTCGGGCTGTGGGTCGGTTCGTAAATCATCATCTTCGTCATGCGGAGGCCTCGCAAAACGGCTCCCAAAATGGACACATTTATCTGGGTGGCGTTCCATTTCCTTGGGTCGAGGTGACGGAAGTAAAAACATCCATTTGCATATCCACGTAGCAGGGGTGGTAGATGAAAGCATGGGGAGGACATTCAAGGATGAACCGTAAAATTCGTGGCCCGGAAATGACGGAACAATTTATCGGAAGACCTCCATGGTGGACCTCTCTATCGTGACGGCTGTGACGACCAATCGGCAGTTAAATGTTGCGCTTGGCCAAAGGGCAGGTCGGTGTTTGGGTGGAAAGATTTTGTTTTTTTCAATTAGCCACCCAGTCTACCACCCCACTCTACGCCCGAGTGCCTGCTGGTACTCCGAGAGACGCTTTCATAAGTCCCTTTTCACTACGACATGGCCTAGACCGAGGCTCGTGCGCCTAGAGTGGGCAATTTGCTACGCCCAGCTTCGTCACCTCGTGGGTGTGCAGATGGGCAGGAAGCGTAAAGGAAACCCTTCTCACCTTGTCCCTTACTCACCTCTGGCAGGACCTGTGCCCCTAATGCAAACCATCGAGGGTGAACAGTTGAATGGGAAAACCGGCAGCCGACAAGCGTCGGAAAGTGCGGAGAAAAATAGCTAACCAAATAAGCCTGCCCGGGTCGATGGCTGAGCTTAGCGGCCGAAGGGAAAGGGCTTCCCTTCTTTCAGTCCCTGTTCCTCACACTCCTTCTTTTCTCTTCCACCCGTCGTTTGCCATGTGTCCTGTAAGTGCCTTTTCACGGGAGAGCAAGGAATGCGGGCTCGCAAAAGCCGGCAAAGGTTGGGTGGAAATATACTCTTGAGTTTCAAAGCCCCATAGCTCGCGTTTTATTGCTATCACCAAGAGGAATAGGGCACGGAGAGGACAGTATGGCTCCCAGTCATACACATACACACAAACAGAGTCCTTCAATTGGGTTCGCAAGGACCTGCGGGATCTGCGAGCTGCCGAGCTCTGAAGGGCAAAGGAGGAAATAATTTGCCGCATCATCAATTCGTGTTCCATCCTTTTTGTTATTGTTGTTGTTGTTGTTGCTCCCACCCTAGTCTACTGACTACTCCCTCGCACTGGACCAGGAATGACGGGAATGCGTTCGAGGAAAAGCCCTAAAGAGACTGTCACTTGTTCTATCCCCTAGAGGCACGTAAGAGACGGTTTCTTGGCGGCGATTGGTGGAAAAAAATACACCCAAAAAAAAGGCACTGACAGTCGAACAAAAAAAACCCGACCCAAGCCCCATCCCATGAGGGAGAGAGAACGAGATTTATTTCCGTAAAGATAAGTGACCGATGCTGGGGCAAACCGGATAATCGATAAATTTGAATACGGAATCCATCCCGTCCCGGATTTGGATTCGGTTTTCCAGTTCCGCGTTCGAGTCGCAACCGACGGAAACCGACGGTGTCGTTTTTCCGGAAACAATGGGACAGAATCAAGCGACCGCCTACGGGAGGGAGCGAACAACGAAAAGAATGTCAAGGATAGACGACCAGCGCAGCAATCGAATCGTACGGATGGCTGGGCGCCTCCTTTTGTCCTTGGCGCGACACGTGGCCCAAATCGAATGTGCAAGTGCATGGTGCTTGAGCTACTCGGTCGGTACACGGTTATTTATAAACATTTTGCGCAGCATTCCATATGCGCCCTTGCCCGTGTGGTCAAGCGCCATTTGCTTCGTGAGCTGTGTGTGTGTGTGTGTGTGCGCGCGTGAGCATGGTGGAAAATTACCTCACACGATCGCTCCCGAATGGTGCGTCAAATAGGCAGGTCTAGTCACTGGGTTGGTTTTAGCCCCATTATTTCATTACCACAAGTCGCGCAAGGTGGTTTCCCATAGCTGTAATGGTCAAACCACCATGCAACTATTGTAACTAAACATAAATAATTGCACGGTAGTGGTGTGACAGTGTGTAACAACCACAACTCATCGTACAAGCTTGTGCGGGCTTTGTGCGTTGGGTGAACGAATAAACCTAGAGAAAACCGATTCAAAACCAGCCTGCTAAAGCAGCAAAAAGCCCCACAAATTGCGCGGGGTGGGAAAAACCAGCAATT
Organism: Anopheles nili; assembly: GCF_943737925.1. Taxonomy (NCBI): domain Eukaryota; kingdom Metazoa; phylum Arthropoda; class Insecta; order Diptera; family Culicidae; genus Anopheles; species Anopheles nili. Next base: position 28,426,796 of record NC_071291.1, read on the forward strand.
ATGCAGCACAAAGTCGCAACTCTCGGCGTAAAACTCACCGACCGAGGCTTGGCGAATCGAAATTAAATGATTTCTCCCCACGAAACGAACCACGGAACGGGTGGTCGGGATCGGCTCGCAACAAATTCGCAATAAAACGCGGTGTGATCGGGATTATAAATAATTTATGCACCATTCTGGTGTGCTTGACCGTGTCGGTAAAATGAATATTTGGTTGGATGGGGGAAATTCTGGGCTCAGTTTGGTTGGCACGGTCGGAAAGAGAAACTCAGCGCTAGCGTCAGCACCACTTTGGCGAATTAAATGCACATAATAGGTATTAATTGAGCATGTGTGAGAGGCTCGAGCTTTTCCGGTCCACATCACCGGAATCGTCGAGTGGGCGTGTTTTTGGAGCTTCCGTGATCGGACCATAAGCCATAGACAGACAACCACACTGGTGCTTTATTGGAAAGCGTCTGTATTAAATCCTGACACATCGACTGTTTGTCGTCCTTTTTGTGGCTTCTGGGGTCGGAAAAAAAAACAAATGCATTCAAGCTGCTTCAAAGCTCTGTCGTATAATGTCCGAGTGGAGGGCAAGTTTCACCCCAGAAGCCCTGGTGGGGTTGGGTTGGGATTTGTTGCGCATCTAACTTTGGATACCTCCACTGCTAGTGTTTATGCAGCAAGTAACTGGAAGTGGTCGACTTCCGGTTGGCGATTCACTCGAACCAAGGATATGTACGGCTTAATTCCAGCCCTGGCTGGTTTGAAACTTTAGCACGCAATTCGACGAAGGGAAAGCTTATAAATGATGAAATCACGCACACATCATTCACGTGCACCAGGACACGTTTGTGTTGATCTAGAAACAAGGGGGGCCCCCACGTTCAATCGTAAATTCTTCAACCGGAAACGAGAGAATGGCGCGGTGTCGTAAAGACCCCACTGCGCGTATCCGTGCTTCATCCGGTCCGGATCTGAGCACCAAACGGGAGTAGGGAGGCGAAATAATTGCTCGGAAAACTGCCCATCATCCGGCGACGGGCCCGGGTTACCACTCCCTCGAGATGAGGAAAGTTTCCGAGGACTCTCGAGAGCAAAAAAAACAACCCCCGGCCAGGTCCGGCATTCGAGTGGTGTTGGTTTTCTTTCTCGTCCTTTCGCACGTACCCGTGCAGCCGAGCGCTCATTAAATCGCGCAAAATGGCCGCCCCTAGCTTCGGCGGAGGATCGGTTTCGATAATGTATGAATTGCCGAATGCCTCCGGTGGGATCTTCATTTTCCCCCAAAGCGGTGGGTTAATTATTGAGAGCGCGTCAGGCACGGACCTGGCCAGGGAGAGGAAGTCCAGTCCGTTACCGGCGCCGGTGTGCGCTGCCTAATGGGGCCGTTAAACGTGAGCGTAATTGCGTGGCCGGTGGCTGGTTCGCAGTGTGTTTCGCCGTCAAAAAGGTGCGAGCCCTCGCCGGCAGAGGGCAATCAAATCCCGGAACCCACGGGGTCAAGGGGTGTCCCTTTTTTCCCGCGATCCCAGCTCCCAGCCATTAGCGAAGGTTAACGAAGGGCGACCGCGATTCGGTCGCGCCTCGGCCCGGGAAGTGTTGTTGACCTTGCGATTCGCTTTCTCAACGCGTCGCCCAGACACACACGTGTGTGTGTGTGTGGGTGTGTTTGTGTGCTTGTGTGCGCACGCGCCCACGCGACAGCCTTTTTCCGGCACCACAGCCGACCCGCGACAGCGAGTGGCGCGATTGTGAGCAAGGTAATTTATCAAATGGGAAATTCGTCTCGACCCACCAGCTCATTCTGCATCATCTGGCCTGGCATCGGGTCCGGAAGGGTGCCACATTTTCCTCTCACCACCCATTCCCGGGAAGTCCGTTCCGGTGCTCCGAGATTGCTGCCGACCAGTAGTGGGCCCTTTTTGGGTAGGTCTTGGGCCACCGACGAGATGGAAAGCGATCGAAATATTCATACCGGTTGCGCGTACATTTGCATCTAATCACAGCCGAGACGGGTCGAGCAAATCGAGCAAGCCCTCGCCAGTGACCTCACCGGTATGAGTCCATTTTCCTGGTTCCGGCGCGGCGGTGAAGAAAAAAAACGCCAATACGTCACGCGGCTCAATTTGGGGGGAGCCAAGAATCGGTACACGATGGAGGAGAAGATTAAAACGAGATTGGGTAATTGAATGCCGGCGAGGCCATGCGATGGGCCGCCATGGGTCGGTGCCGGGGTGCGAACATTTAATAAGCGACCCTTGGCCCGCGAATCGGCAACCAACGGAGGGATTGAATATCGGTTTTCACTTTTCCGAGTGCTCTGTCCCAGGCTTTTCCCACACCGCTTTCGAGAACGAGACGTATTGATTTCTCGCCGCGACGCACCATCCTCTCCTTTGCTGCTTGGTGTCGTGTTACGCGACCACCCGCGCCACCCCCCCCCCAGTGCCACCCTTACCAGTACCCTTACGAGATGTAATGTGGCGTCTGCCGTTGATAGATGTTGCTGATTGAAGATTGAGCCGGCTTTTAGCGGTACGTTTTCATGTCTACCTGCGAATGGGGACGATGGGTGGGGAAGGAAGAAGAGCTTTCATCCTGCCGTCCGCTACCCGTTCCGTTGGGGGTGGATGCGGCCGGGTTACTTGTTTCCGTCCTTCGCCACTCCCGTCGGTCAAACGGGATGCTATGGCCGGAAAATAGTCGGAAAATCGATGCCCTCACCATCGATGCCAGGCGATGCGCACTTTCGGCTGCAGGATCTATAAAACACACATACACACACATACACACACACACCCACGCACACATGGTCTTGTCCCGTCCTGACTACAGTCTTCCTGCCCTCCCCCCTGAGGTCCTGTGTGTTTGTTTCCAGTTCCACGAACCCGCTGGTTGGGTTCGCTTCGATGATCCTGTGGCTGGTGTGCTGGTAGACGAACGGAGACGAACGGTGTGGTTATCCTTTTTGGCTCATTTCACGAACCCTCTACCAGTTCGCTCTCGTACCCATACGCGTATCCCTTTTGCTCACATTCCTCGAAGGGATCCAGCCACGCCATAATGGAGGCGACGGGTCACATTTTGGGACCCATTCCCATATGGATCGGTTGTGAGCCAGGAAAGGTAGATTTTTGTTCTTCTACTGCTTACATACTCACGCAACCCGATCCACCTCCCCCCCACACACACACACACACACACACACACACATGAATTAGTAGCGTACGGATCAAAAGGCTTCGGTGCCGCGGTAACCTCGAACTCAATGAAGCAAGTAATATGGCGGTTCGTGTTCGAGATTTATGGATCGACCACCGGTGAAGGTGTGGCCACATTTTATGAGCCAGCTGCTAAAGACGCGTCGCGTTTTTTAGCGCCACCAGCGAGCAGCGATTCGATTGCGAGCAAGGCAATGAATCGTAATGAATGGGCAAAATTTCCAACCACCGTGACAAAACCATAGGCTTGCTGGCTTGCGTTTGCCAATTCGATGAGATTGATCTGCCGGCGGCAGCCGGTGGCTGATCGAAAGGGAAACGTGCTTTCGTAACGATGGTGTCATAAATTTCCCTTAATTACTGCTACTCCCGCCGGAGCAGATGCGAGAAAGGAATTTCGTGGTTCGTCGGAGCGCATTTAGAAGTTGCTGCCAAACCGAGCCAAACTCGAAGTCCTTCGAGGGCGGACGTGTTGTTCACCATGTTCGGCACGTGTTGTACCGTTTACAAGAACTTCCGGTTGCAAACTCCGAAAATGGTGGGCATTATCGCGATGGGAAATGTTTATTTATTACCCGATAAGATCCAGGGCACCGGGTGGGTCGCGTAATGAAACGGTTCACTCATTAGTACGCCCATAAACAGGACGCGTTTGGTGTTCGTTTGGTAATCGAGCACGATGGGATGGTTTAAAAGTGCCGCCAATGTGCCGCCGATTGTTCGCACGTCACTCCAAACTGTGGCATAGTGAGGAAAATGTTTCCCATGCCCTTTCAATTGCTTTTTCTTGGTCCACCCTTTGCGAGACGAAAGAATGTATCGACATTTGCACGGAGCTTAGATAAACAATCGCTTTCAGGCGCACGCGGCAGGCAATTTGTTTTTTTTTTTCGTAGCAACGCCTTACACCAGCCCTGCTCCAGCCAGGAAACGGAATAATTCCACCATTCAAACCGGGCCCACATCAAAGCCCGTCCGCTGACGCATGTAACTGTTTGAGCTAAACAAAAACAGGACGCATCGCGCGAAATTTGTGATTCGTGGCGATCACGCGCCATGACCGGGGTGTTATTCGTTCCATTCGGCACGGCCCGTGGGAGGCAGTTGGCAAAATAACGCTGCCACGATGGCCCATTTCGTACTAGGAGGAGGCACGTTTGGTTCGTTTGAAAACAACAAGCTGTAACATGATTGAAATATCTCACACCGAATCCATCCGTGCACGGATTGAGCCGACCCATCCGGTCAGTTTTTTCTCGCTCCTGGGGCGTGCTGCGTCAAGTGTGATTGTGCGAAAAAAAAAGCAGCACTCGCTCACACGTACACGATAAATCAAAAACAAAACAAGAAAAAACGCAGTTGATTTGTTTTCCCTCCCATCGAGCGATTGGCCTCGAAAGATCGATCGGGTGGTCGGAAAAGGGAAGATGAAATCAATCGACCACTCCAGCTGGCCACCGTTGCTACCCCGTTTTGCTCGCCCAACGCTCTTTATTGAGTGTAGGGGCGGGCAAAAATAGATTTTGCTTCATCGGGCATACCGACCTCGTCCAAGTGTACGGCAATCGGCCATAATTTCGTCCAGATTCCGCCGTACGGCAAAGAAACCATTTGTGGTCATTGTGTTTTAGTGTACTCACTCTACTCCGGTGTTTCTCTCGCTCACAAGTTTTCCGCTCGAGCTTGCAACATGTGTGTGGCGCGTGTTTGAGACAGACTTGAACAATGAAACATGAAAAGAAAAACGCTCGCAAGAAAAACCAATAGCAATATTGCTCACATACGCGCGTCTGTGTCTGTGCTGAATGTGTGATTGTGATCCTTACCTTCCAGATGCGAATCCAGCTGCCAGTGCTCCACTTGTGCTAGAAACCCGACGAGTGTACGATCGGTGCGATCACCGACAAGAATTGTAGTGCGTGTTGCATAGGTTTCGGGCGCACAGCGCAATAAAATCAGCCGAAAAACGTGCGAACTTTACGGCTTCGTACGGTTTTTTTGCGGGGTCAATGCTACCCCACGGTGTGGAAGCCAAGACTCGTGTACAGTTCTGCTCCACCCGGCACACCCGGGTGTACGTATGATGTGCCAGAAGTTGAACAAGTGCTAATTTCTAAAGCTGATTCGCGAAGCTTCTCGATGGTTCGTTGTGCGCAATAACGCTGGTGGGAACTGATCGCTGGTGTGCCGGTCGTCTCGTAGCATGCTCTAAGGCCACCACCGGTCGCTGGTTGTGCCTATCTACGTGTGTGTGCGTGTGCGTGTGTGTGTGAGTGTGAAAAGGCGAGCGGTCACTGCGAGCTTCCGTGGCATCGAGCTCGCCGGAGAAAGCATCCAGCGGAAACGAAAGCAGTCTAGGGCAGTCAAAATTTCCCAAAACAGCTAGTTGAATGAGTAACAGTGCGATGGTGGCCGTGGCGATCTGCTGTATACTGGTGCTGCTAGCCGTGTTCATCGTGCTGATCATAGTGGTCGGTTCGACGATGGGCGAACCGAAGTGAGATAAGCTCCAACTGGGGCCAGGTCACTACGCCGATGGATAGCCAAGGCCCCCCGGCTGTTAGAATTCGGACGGATTTTGTTCCACGAGCGCTACCGCTACTGCTGCCGTCGCCGTTGCCGACACCTGCGATGGCTTCGGTGGCACGTGTAGCGGCTGCGGCGGGCGTGCTCATCATTACCACTACCATTGCCATCCGTACCAACACCCACAACACAACCATCAGCACCGAAGCCGGTTGCGTTTGCCAGCATCCGTAGGCGAGGCGCAAACGGATCGGTAGAGCCCATGGCGCAACGGTCAGCATCGTGTCCTGCGTGAATGGAGACGCACGCGGCGCTACTCTACTCCCAACATCATCAGACGGAGTGCACACATCGAGAGAAAGGGCAGAGAAAGAGAGAGATGAAAACGATAAATGATCGTGACAAAAATGTAATCTTCCACCTCGATCTGGCACCTGAATTGGAATGAGATCAGGAACCGGAAGCTGGAAGAGACTCCCACCCACTAGTTGACGACGAACCCGCCATCTGCCGACAGAGTGGTTCTGTTTTCGGGACCCACGAACGACGACACATCCACCAACGCCCACTTTAGGCACTTCGACGTAACGCCTCGTCCCAGTCTGTCCCGTAACCGGAAGTATACAGCTCCTTCGCACTCTCGCTCGAGGAAACCGGTGGGGGTGGAATGGGGCGGCATAACACCTGCCGTGCAGTGCGTCTTCACTTTTCCTGTTCTCGCTCCTCGCTCATTCGGCCCTCCCCCTAGAGGGTAAAGGTCGGAAAATCGAACACTCTCGTACGCTTGCTGCACCGCGATCGCACCGCGTTCTCGATACCACACACACACATGGGCACGTGCACACTCACTCGTACATTCACTCGCAATCAGCACACACATACACACTCACACACGAGCAAAAATGGAATAAAATCTTGAAACGATCCCCAATTCTACACAGCCGTCTTAGCGGGGGCACAACAAACAAAACAACAAACGCTAGGCGTAGGAACTGCAAGTATAAGGCGCATAGAGAAGGGAGGCAACAAAAAAAAAACAAGTAATAAGATAACGACTCAAGCCAGAAACTTTTTAAGCAAAAACCCCCCAGAACCGATACGACAAACTAACCAACTGCAAAAGTGAGAGGTGGCTCGCTGTGGCAGAGCGTAGACACGACCCACACACGTAATAATGTAAGAGCGATGGGAGAGTGAAAAAAAAACAACACCGACACACACAGAAACACTCACACACCCACACAAAGGCACACTTACACTCAGCTACGTAGGGCAGACAGCGGCACTTAATGCTACTTATACTTAAACTTCTAACTACTAAAGAGACTTAGCGATACCTTAGATGCATGCGAGACGGGCACGCGAACGTGTGAGAGGGTGAAACACATTGAATGCACGCGTATAATGAGAGAAAGAAAGAGAGACATGCGATCAAAAATTATCGTAAAGTAAAAAAGAAAATGGAGAAAATTCACAAACACCCCATTATGGGCGATCGAATGTACGATCGTGACACTCACGTTAGGGTTTTAAGTAGAGCCATCCGGTTGCTTCCGACAGGCATTTAAACAAAAAAAAACTGGCAGTGAAACGAAAAGCTGATAGCACAAAACTGTAACAAAAAAAAACTATACCAAACGCTGCGGTGTAAGAAATGGTTGCGGTGAAAGCGGAAAATTTCTTTCCTCCCTCCCTGCTTGAAAATTGGTGTAATTGTTTTCCTCGCACGAAAACACAAAAACGCCTACGAAGCGGTGCGATGAATTTCGGTTCAGGTTCGGGTGGAGAGTTTTGTCCGGTAGCAAAATTCAGCACAACCCAGCGAACAACATATCGTTTGAGATAGCACGCAGAGGGAGACTAATAGCAGAGCTAAAGGCAAAAATCGAAGCAGAGCAAAAAAAAAACAGAACACTAGCATACAGAAACGCAGAAGCAAACAATTCAACCAACCAAACCCGCACACATATACGCACGATTTATTGTAAGCGATAGGGACACCCGGTTGCTAGTAAGGCGGCACCAAGAGCGAGAAGCTGGCAGAGCCTGTACACGGCTCGTAACGTAGACTAACCTATGTTAGGCGAGCGCCAGCGCGCAAGCAACGGATAACTTCCGATCTGATTAAAATGACGGCGCGATCACCATTCTCCGTGTCCTGGCGGAGAGGAAAACCGACGTTGCCCGTTGCTTCCATCCGTTGTGTGCTCATTCCGTTATGTCCGGCGTAGGCTAGGGTGTTTGTTAAAGTTTGTCGTTTTTTGATAAGAGCATCCAGCAGGGGATGAATATGAGCGGGAGAGGGGGGAGGTTGTGGGTTGAGAAAGAAGGTGGGGGGGTGGGTTGTTTTTCATCCCGTACCCGCATTACATCGCGTGCCAGCGTGTGTAAGCGTGTGTGCCAAAGGACAACAAGGATCAAACGAGAATAGATGCAGGAAGAAATTGAAACATTGCAAAAAAGCAGCACGTGAGTGAGAAAGAGAAAGTGGAAATGAAAAATATAGAGAGAAAGAAGGAGAAAGAGAGAGAGAGAGAGAGAGAGAGAAAGAGAGCGAACGAAACACACACACACACACGCGCGCGCGCATGAGTGTGGGGTGGAAAATCACTAGTCGTGGGTAGTGATAGTGTTAGCTGTAGTAGTTATCCATTACTTCCATGTTGTTGTTGGCCAGTTTACCGTTGTTTAATGTGCGCAACAGAATGTAGTTAACAGAAACAGCCTTGTTTACCATCGTAACGCATCGAATGCTACCATTTGCTGCATCATTATCCTGGAAGACAGGCTGGCAGGCAGACAGAGAAGAAAGGCAAAGAATGGCACCGTTATGTGGATGGTGCGCGAGAAACATACTTTCCATGGTGGGTGAACTGAAAACGAGACGTGAAAAGCGAGACGATCTCTTCACAAAAAAGCATTACAAATCAACCTAACCCCGACCCATGCAAAAAGCGAAAGGTTACAAATTGGAAAAGAAACGAAGAAGAAAAAAAACGTATTTATACACGTAAAGTATTTATAAAACAAATTGAAAAAAAAACATACACACAAATGAGACAATAATCCTTTTGAACAGACAACAAAATCTCCCACATACCATCGAAGGCTGTTTGGTTATTGAATTGTTTCCAAGGATACGAGCCACACACATACACACATGCATGTAATGTAATGGGATTTTCCTATTCCATTGCCAACATTTGCGCCATGCTAGGCTTTGTTTTCGCCCCTCGATGTAATTCGAGGCGATTAACAACGCACGCATTCATTTGTCGCGTCCGAGCGGTGCCATTAATTATCAATCAAATCTCTCCGTTGGGTGGGAAGATGGATGAAAATGACCTTCTCCATGATGGGGGGCTTTATCCGGGTCAAGCTTTCACAGCGCGCTCTGAGTGCTTTCCAATTCGCTCACCATCTCACGGCACAGAGTGGTGTTCTTTCATTAGCTACAGTCTGTCAGTGTTTTGCTGGCACCTGAAGCTGTCGAGGTGCCGTGTAATTAGATTACCGTGGAGCTGCCAATTGCTGGGGTCCGTGACGAGTGACAGTTGGGAACTTTTCCTTCCACTTTCGCTTGAGAAACGAAATTTCCAATTGGCTGCCATGCGGATTCGATCAGGCGGCGCCCAACTGTCGGGTGGTAAGGCAGAAATGCGCGACACGAAAGGATATAAAATATGGACGGCCCGTTCCGAAGCTGCCTTGCGGAACTCGCTTAGCACGCTCTATGGCTCTTTGTTTTGTTCCACTGCGGCTGCATGGTTGCGGGAAATGATTGTGGTCGGTCCTATACCGCACGATGGCAAGTTTGTTCGATCCAATCCGACGGAATGCCACCATGTAAAGCAAACAACTCGGTGTGGGTTCTTCCGCTTCCGGTGTCGCGTAAAATAATTGATAACACTACCGCGAACCAAGCGGCTTTTTGAATGTTTCCATCGTCGCTGCTGCAAGATCGGAAGGCTAAATACTTACAATTACTCCCGAATCGAGAGCAGAGAATCGGTTTCGATCGGGCGAACTGATGTGCCGTAAGGGTTGCTGTGGCCATGGCCGACATCCTTAATTGAAACCCGAGATGAACCGTTTGCCTTTCATGGGGAATTTAACAACTCACCGTTCCCTGCCACTCGATTTCCGCCTTAGCATCGATTGTGAAGCAGCTTCATCCCATTTCCGTTTACCGTAGCAAAACGGGTGATCCTCCCTCGTAGCAGTCCATTGCTGAAAGCTCGTGCTAGGGATTGCCCATGAAACTTCGATCAAATTAAAATCCACTATCGATTGCAAGGAAGCACGGACGGATTATCCTCCGTGAAAAGAGATTCGGAAGGATAGAGAGAGAAAGAGTGAGAGAGAGAGAACGAATGAGAGAAAGTGCAAGAAAAGCTCGGTCCGGATTCGGCTGGCAAAAGTGCCGTGCGAAGGGTTCGGGCTATGAGCGCCGCTTGGCGATGACGATAAAAGCTGACTTCCTTTGGACTGGAGCGTTATCGAACGAATCAGTGCAGTGTGCAGCCCGATGAATCTGGGTGAAGGATGCTGCTCTTCTTAATGACGTCGCCGTACCATCTGACGGGGTGGATAGTTTGGCCCAGTTCCGTGTCCACTTCATGCACCATATCGTCATCTCCAAGCCGCTCACGAGCCTTCACCACGAGAACTGCCTGCCACCTAGGCAGACCGATGTAACGAATACAGCAGCCCCATTGGGTGGGCGTTGCATTCGAGGGTTGATACGGGCGTGTGTGTGTGTGTGTGTGTGTGTGTGTGAGGCGGTTTCAGCTTGCTTTCAAGTTCAACCTGCCTTTCCACAGGGGCTTTGGAGCGTGCTTAATGGAATGCACTTTGAGCCCGTTGGCATTGTTTCCGCGTGGAATGCTTGCATCGTAGTAGGGTGAGTGATCACGAGCAGTCGGATCGCAGCAAGCCTAGCGGAAGTGAGCAGTGAGCAGAGACTATTGTTTGTGCCTGGCAACGCTCATGTTCATGTGACCGCGTGTGCGCTCCTTCTTTTCACCGCTCTTCGCGTTGTTGATTTCCTTCCGGCCCGCTCACGGGTATCTCATTACGTCGTGCGTTTGTCTTGGCGTTCGTCCTTCCAACCTGCCCGATTTCACCGCTTCCGGCGGGCGTTTGTGAGCATCGGTTGCGCTTTTGTTGGGAGCACTTCAGCCGTCAAAGCGCTCGTGGAGCTGCTGGAGGCCTTTTTTTGATGTTGGCGCTCAAGGCCGATCCGAAAGGGGGTTTCATTTCTCCTGCCATCTTGTGTCTTTAATCGCACGCCACGGTTGGTAACGAGCAATTTGCGCATCCATCGCTTCGGTGGCGTGTTTTGTTTGCTCCCTACGAAGAGGTCTACGTTTTACGAGAGCGAATGCATCGGCCGTTACATCATGCTGTCGGTAGAAGTTGTCATTGTACATCTCTGGTTGCAATCGAGCGTAGCGCAACCAGAGAAAACTCCGTCTTTTTTGCACCTAATCCGCGCAATCCGTAGTGCAAACAGTTCACACCCAATCAAGCCAAGTGCACACGAACGATAGCAGGAAACGAAGGGAAAATTGTTACTTTGGCACGCGTAGAAATATACTTGCATGTTGCTTTCAATGGCCATTAATTGTGGCGTTTCGGTTGGCAAAAATCCGTTAGACGACCTTTAATTTTGACTCTGTAATACCGCACCAACTTTGAATGTGTAGAACTGCAAACCGCGCTCCAGGGGTTGAGTTGACGCTGCCGGAACACGAACGGAAGTAGTAAGGAAAGCCATCAAGGCGTAGCGAGAATCGGCTCGGATGAAAGCACACACTTTTAGCCGAAAGACAGCAAAGGACAGAGCAAAAGCGCGCGCTAATGACGAGCCACATCGCAACAATAGCCCCGATAGCCAAACAATAGGAGTATATCATGTTGAAGCATATTTACACTGATTACAAGCCCATATAACAGAACTACAGACGAACGGGGAAGGCATAGTTAAACCGTATCTACACATGGATGTTTTTAATGGATAACAGTTGAATGTATCATTGTCTCAAGGATTTAGTACCGATCTAGACTGCAAGGTTCACCTTCGGCGGCAGTCAGCACTGCGAGACGTGGCAGAAGCAAGAATGAAATTATATACATAAATATACATATACATATAAAAATGTAACACAAACACCGCAAAAGGACGCGAAAGTAGATGAGAGAAACGCACCCATACAGAGCGGACGCACGCCGGTAGAGGGGAGCGAAATAAATAAAACCACCCTAACCACGAACCGATCGTAGCCAAGCTAAGCCCCATACACCCCCACCTGCCCACTATCCATACCACTCCCCATCCCCATCCCGTCTGTGTAAGTAGTGTGTAAGTTAATCTACCAGTTTGCTCAACCCAGCACCCCTAGCGCCTTGGAGGCGACCGGTGACGCGCGGAAAAGCGTTGCGCGATCGGGAAAAGCTCGGTCAAGTGCGAACTACCCACCGGGAGGGGGTAGTGCCCGTGGGTCCGTTGGGTGGTGGGCCATGATGATGCTCGATGCGTTCCGATTGGTGCAAAATGAAGATTAATAAAAGAAAGTTAAACAGTAATCGTTAAAATAAGGAATTTTGTGTTTTACTTTTGCTTTAGTGCATTCACCGAGCACCGTGCCGTCATTCATCGAGGATGGTGGGTGAGATTCGGTGCCAACGATTATGCTGACGCTGAGTATGTGTAATATCACCGAGTGGGTGGTCACAAAAATAGGGACCAAAACCGGCAAACGCCCAATCTAGATGAAAGCTATGATTGAAACAAGCCTCTAATTGGGCCACGCTTACAAGCACTCAGTCATAATTGTACGGTGGGGCATGTATCGAAAATAGCTCTCTAATGAACGTCCTTCTTACGGGCAGAACTCGTCCTGACCACGCTTAAACGATTGTCTTGTTTGGATGATCATGCTACAAAATGACGCCCTTTTACCATTAACAACGATTTTGTTTTCGCTTTCTCTCGTTCATACGTGTTACAATGAATGTTTCGGTTCCCTCCTACAACGAACGGTACTATCACCGGATTCGTCTCCTAATAAAGCCCAAAAATAGGGCTGGAAAAATCAAAAGTCATCCATGCGCGAAAGCATGACCAACTATGCACGGAAGGAAGATGACTTAGCAGAGCTTGTGGTTGCAGTCGTGTTTGTTAATGTCTTGTAAGGGTTTCCTCCTTGCTTTCTTTGCTCGAGCGTTGCTATCATTTGGGTCTAAATTTGGGAGTTGTTTTGGGCGTTCTTTCTCAGGGAGCACTGCATCGCTCATGGTGTCCAATGACACTGTCTGTTAATGTTCGCTTAAGTGAGCAAATGGAGATTGATTGTCGAAACATTATTAGAGGACACATAGTGGTTGTTTTTCGGGTATGTTTCATTTCATGAATACACCTTATGAGAATACACCGTACATGTCTATAAGCTGCTGGATCTTGAAATGAGTTTGCTGTTTAAATATGATTTTTTATTTATATATATGCCAGCTAAACAAACCCTTGCTTTTATTTTCAATAGTCACATAAACAATATTCAGTACAAAATAATCCTTCATATCACCATTTGACTAATATGACATTATGTGGATGAATAAAGAAGGTTAATGAGCGCAGATGTGATCAATTATCAACCCGCTGTGAGATAATTGAGTGCTCAATAGATTAATAGCTATTATCACCAAGCTGTTGCAACAGCATGAAGCAGAACTGTTTGCTTGAAACATGAAAGTTATTGAAAGGGATAAAAAAGATTTGGTTTAACAAAAGAAAAAAAAGTGCAATTTCATCCATTGTTAAGTCTACTCTTTATGCATTATCAACAGAGCTCATAGCCATGGAATGCTTCGAAAACAATCGATATTTGCCAGATATTTTTAACGTTACGTTTGAGGTATTGTAATGGTTTGCTTTTCATTCGATGATTATGTGACTGGAAAGGCGATTCAAATGGCTAGAGTTGCGTAAACGACGCTTCTCATACTCGAGAACAAGCGTATTGCTGAGCTGAACAGACCAGCCTCAAAAGGACACGGTGCCGAACTTGCGTCCTCACGTTGAGCATCAACCAGTACCACGAAATAGGGTTTCGTCTGAGTTCCAACAACCATGGTACCATTGGCACAGTATCAAGAGAAAAAGCTTAAATCGCTTTTGCTCCACGGTTTGAGAGTGGAATTAGCAAGAATGTCTTTTCTGTGAGAGCCATTTGTGCAATCCCGCATTCTCCACGCCCCCCGATTTGCCCATAATTCCATTCCTATTCAAAGTGGTTTGTATTCGGTTCCGAGACAACCGAGCGCATCGGGAACGCGTGGCACAAAGACAGCGAACATTTAATGAGTACTTTTCTACCAAGAAGCGAAAAACACCAGGCGCCTCCATCGCACCCGTGCCTTCTGCACAGCGTGTGCGACAAGGCACCATTTTTCGTGGCATCTCGCTTCGGCTCTCGAAAAGCGATACGTATAGCGAACGAGCACCGATGGTACCGATGGTTGCCGGGTATATGGCTGTGTTCGCGCCCACAATCTTTCCCGGAACTAGGCTAATACCGTGGGCTGAGCTTTTAATGCGTTCGCCAAATAGCTGCGATTGGGACGCGCGCTATATTTAAAACCATACCCATGTCTCGGCACTGTTTCGGGTGAGTTTAATGGGGTCCTGCGCTCGTGGGGTGTGCCACCGACGAGCGATAATCACCGCAGAGAGCTACGACGCTCAGGAGGTGGGACAAATGAATGCACCGGGGCTTCGTGCCGGTGGCAGCTTATCGCAGTGACGTGGTTGGGTTGATGAATGGAATGTTGTGCGAGTAGCGGCGGGTGGCCATAATGGCGTAAGATTACGTTCGGTTGACGCTAATCGCTGATAGGAAAGCCCAAAAGACAACCCTCCCTTCCCGCAGGAACCGGCACTGATGAAATGCCAGATTAGTAAAAGTCTGCACTGGCTGTTGTTTTTCTTTCATAAGTTCAAGCGATGACTATTTTCACTGTCCCAGAGCGTGTCGCTGCTAGATACTGATGGAGTGATGCCAACGCTGAGAGCGAACATGATGTTAAGAGGATTAATGCAGCGAGTAAGCTCTTCGTGACATCCTTAGAAATGGAGCTTTTACACTCTGCTTTCAGCCAAGGCCCCATAATACCGGGTTGGGTGGCCGGTGGCAAAACAAATGGCTTCTTAAATATTGAAGCGAACACAAAGTTTAGTATTCACGACATTTTAATAAAACTCCTCCCTACCCAACCCTGTGTTTCTCGAGCAAGCGCCGCCCGGAAGCCCGGAATAGGGGGAGAAAAATCAGTGCGATTCCTGCGATAGCCAACGTGGAGAGCAAAAAAAATGGGCTCAAACAAAAAGGGACAGTAGAAAAAAAGGGATCGAGTGAGTGGGACACTTATTACGAGCCTCTCCCGGCACGGTCAAGGCAAGGCTTGTAAACTTGGCCCCTTTTGGTTCCATTAAACGTCCCCACGGCACGACACCGGCGGTTGTGCTACTATTCGTTGCCCTGCACCAAAAAGGACGAAGTGAATCATTTATTGCTCCATCGTGGGTGAACACTGAAGACCGGAATGGTGGTGGCGTGGTTCGTGAAATGAAAATCATGATGAGAACGGCGATGACGAAGATGACGGTTAGTGGTCGGTTCGCACGTCTGTTGGAAGCCGAGCCCTAGCAGCCTTGCCCTTTTATCAAAGCAGGGCAAATCTAATTTTAAACTTTGTCTCCCCGAGTCGGATTGGAGCGATCTCGGTTCACTTTAACGAGCAGGCCTTGACTGTAGGGATGCTGTTGTCCCACC
The DNA here is from genome assembly GCF_943737925.1 of Anopheles nili. Taxonomy (NCBI): domain Eukaryota; kingdom Metazoa; phylum Arthropoda; class Insecta; order Diptera; family Culicidae; genus Anopheles; species Anopheles nili. The sequence goes on from NC_071291.1 coordinate 28,442,364, forward strand.
ATTTTTTGTGTGCCGTTTTATCGCCGAGCTTTTAATCGAGATGGTGGTTTTGGGTTTAAATAAAAAAAAAACAAGCTCCCAGACAACCGGTAACAGTGGTTAGCAGTAATGTCTTCATAAAAGAAACACCGTGACATAGAGATCGGGCTGAAGTAAATACCGTAATAAAATGGTACCTTTGGTCGCAGCCTCTCGCGGTTCTCGGGTTCCGATGGAGACGCCTGGTGTGTCGTACCCATCGCGTGTAGAGTGATGCGGGCAATGCGAGGTATCGGGTATAAACGCAACTGGATCCTGTGCAAGCACCAGCCGTACCCCCGAGAGCTGTCATTTTCAACGATAGTTGTGTGAAATTTATCGGAAAATTATTCATGATCGTTAGAACCAGCCGTGGGGGCTGTTGTCATTCCGCTTCAGCTCTGTCGAGGCCGTACCGTCCCGGTAGAAGAAAATCGACAGAGTAGCATTACAAGCGAGCACAGTTGCAAGTTTCGAGTCTAAGCACACACACACACACACATAAACCGGAATGGCACTGCGCGTGTGCTGTTGATGTGTCTATTGGAAAATATGATCGGAACGTTTCGCTCGTTCCGAAAGTGGAGACTGTGCCATGCAAGACACAGCTTCACGTTATTACTTTTGTTTCGTATTGAAGCACATTTTAAATGCATTCGCAGCCCATCGGGAAAAAAACCCGTATGGCTTACACTTACTGAATGCTCCACGATCTTCAATATTGGACGCAGGTTTCGTTGAATTCGCTTAAACACCAGCCAACCTCAAGCTGCTGTGGTGCGAGCTTTAAGCTTTTTCGTTTAACATCCGGTCCAATGGGCGTTTTGCTCCCATTCAGTTTCAACTTTCATCGATCCATTCCCATGCCATCATCCTAGCAGCGCTTGGGATAAAAGTCCCACTACGGTTACGCGTCGCGAGGCTCGATTTACGGCACCCATTTGGGATTGGGCTCGTATTTGCGCTCGCGCACGGCGTGCGTCCACTGGAGAAATCCATCAAAAATTATGTTTGACAAACAGCAAATATTTATCCCATGATCGTCGTCGCTGTTTTTTGCGGCCCAGCCCCCGCCCAGGGCGGTAAGAGTGATTGGGCTCAATTAAATGGAGCGAGAGCGTATGGCCCCCACGCAATGGCCGCCGGAATGGAACGAACCGTATCGTGGCTTCGTTCCGGCCGCCGGATGGATGGCGGGATGCTTACTTCATTACCGCAGTGCTCGGCGACGCCGGTGACGGTTGACGCTTTCCAAACGATTTTTCATTCCTCCCACCGCGAAAAATCGGGGGGCGGGAATGGAAAGCCTTCTAAGAAATGGTTCTGCCAAATCGGTGTGCTCGGTGGCTCGGTGTAAGCCTTGCTGCCGGTTGGAGAGTTTTGAGCGATGGTTTAATTTCCTCCTCTTTCTTCGTAAGTCTCGTGTGCCGTTGGGATGGATGGCTATGGGAAAAATAAACCAAAGGAACCGAGGCATGTATGCATGCTTTAGCTATTTTCCGAGAGCGAATGGATGCCTTCCCTCTTGGATGGTTACGTAGTGACGGATGACTGCCGCTGAATGCAGGGATGGAACGTTTCGTTTTTTTTATTGTCGTTGTTGCGTTGCTTGTCTTCTTTTCGAGAACTAAAAGTGGCGTTTCATAACCTTCACCAGAATCGCGCTGGTTGCGATACAAACGTCAATTCTGGTCTGTGATTCTTGCGCAGTTGCCGGATTTCTCTTTCGCACCTCGCTCGGAAAAAAAGGCAGCAAAAAGTGTGTCCTTACTTTTTCCCAGCCAGTCCATAACGTCAATTGATGGCAGTGCCAGAATTTAATTGCACCCAGAGCCATGTAACCGAAGGTCTAAGCGGGAAAAAATCGTAGCAACGCACTTCTACGAGCAGCTCCGAAGCAACAGCGCACGGTTGGGGCGAAAATCGATGACAGCTCACCGAGTGACGGGGCTCGCGTGCTGGTTGTACGTCCCCTAAAGCCATCCGCCATGCCGAGCCGGACCGAAACGAAGCAATCCATTCAATCAACATTCAATCAGCTTCATTCATCAGGTTTCCCGAGCGTGTCGAGTGTGCTCGAGCGCGCGGACCGTGTGCCTTTTCCGAAGCCACCCTAGACCACCGGATGGCCCTCCAGGGTGCACAACGTGCGAAAGGATGCGCCCATCTTATCGCTCCCGTGTCAATGAAACGAACCCACCGCTCGGTCGGTCGTGGATGCTGCTGTAGAAAGCTGCAGCTCGCCATCAGGGGCCCATTTTCAGGACACGCTTTTCCGCAAGGTACCCACATTGTACCTCGAGCTGCGTCCTGCAACCGTGATTGGTTACCGTTCGTCCTTTTTGGTCCGTGGCGACGATCGATGTTGGAACTCGACCGAACGGTGCAACGATTCCGCTCTTAGGGATCGCTCCCAGAAATCGATTCCTCCGGCAAGGTCGTATTTCTCCGGCGCACCGGCGGAACTGGTGCGATGGTGAGAGTAGCCTTCCGATAAGAACCCGGACAAGTGCTGTGAGCATGTGAGCGATCCGGTACCATCTTGACGTGGCATGGGTTCGGTTAACATTTCACAACCCCCGTTCTCGGATTTACCACGTGTGCACACCGACCAACGGATCCATCGGGATCCCTGCAATAACTCAACCATAGGGCCATCCAGAACCACACGGCACATCCTGTAACCCACGTCAACGCTTCTAATCACAATCAATTCCGTGCCTGTCGCCGTCCTCGAACCGTACCACACGACCGGGTTCGTTAGCAAGAATTCGGGATGAAGCTGGGTTGGGATTTTTTATCCTTTTTTTTTGCAGTCGCTTTATCGCTTTCCTTCTAGAGGTCCTCTTTCTCAGGATCACCCTGTTTTTGCCATTGTCGACCCGATGGGGTTCGAGACTCGCTTTCGAATCCGGCCGATGCCAATAACGGCCGGCAAAGTGTCGTGTCCGATCAAAGAAAGCAAAGTAATCGAAAGCGAAGTGAAAAATAAAAACAATTTGCACTTTCTCATTTACGCAATCGAAGCTGCTCCGGTTAGACAGTTTTAATCGAATCGTGATTGCGTTGCCACTAAGCCCACGGATGTGCCAACACGTGTGTGGGTGTGTGTAATTTCTCCTGGCGCTTGAAAGCTCGTGAGCGTTGCGTTGAAATACGACCGAAGGGCTTCGGGTTGTTGGTGGTAATTTATCACGACCAACTGACCGCCGGCAGGCAGTTCCAATGCGCTTAGGATTTCAATTTCATCTCTCAAACTTCCCTCACCCGACTCGGACCGCCATTTCATTAATGATGTTTCCATTCCGGTTTCTTTTTCTCTCTCTCTCTCTCTTTTTCCCTCTCGTTTACAGGTAAGCTTCAAACGTCTGTCAGATCGTTGCTTGTGAGGTCCAGAAGCCGGTGTTGAGATCTCGCAATCGAACCCTTTCCCTCTCTATCCACACCATCACCACCACCACATACGTGTCCCGAACGGATAAGTACCTTTTTTCCTCCCTCCAATCCAATTGCTTTGCGTTTCATCGCCCGGTCGCAAGCAGGGCCGGAAAATAGAGCCAAACCAGATTGGTTCGCGTTTCCAACAGTTTTTACCTCGTGTTTGTATTTTCCGGCCTCCATTCTTGCGTGCTCAATCGTGTCCGGGTGGAACGTGGAAACGCATCACCTCGTGGCCACCCGGGAACCCCAACCATCGATGGGATCGTTGGTTTGTGCTCTATTTTATTATCGCTCCCAAAACGTTCCCTCCGGGAAGGGGTCGCGCAGATTCGCGTACCTTTTCGCCTAGTCTGGGTCTACCGTTTTGTCCATTTTTTTTTCGCTCTTTCTCTCTCTCTCTCTCTCTCTCACTCCTTCTTCCCGCTTTGTCCTCAACAACAAATCCGTTTCATGTAGGCCACGACCGGGCGTGTGCACGTGCATGATTTCGTGCTTATTTTTTTGTTTATCGTTATTTTGTTTGGTTTGCCGAACGGTGCTTAGCGCATGTTTGAGGTTCCGGGGGTGGAAAAAACACTACACAAAAAATAAAACATACCACAAACCGTCGGACCGGATGAGCTTTCGGACCGAATGCGTACAAGCTGGAGAACTGTGGATGGCGGTTTGGTGGTAAGAAATTTGTTTATTGAAATATTTTACGACCCTTTTGGTTTCCCCGAGGATGCGGTGGTTTATTTGCTTTACGTTTCTGCAACAATCACGCACATGCTGAGCGTGTGCGGTGCGTGTCCTCGGAGGTGTACACACGGACAGACGCTCGTGCAACGGGCAAGGAACAATGAAATGGCAACATTTTTGTACCATCGAGCTTGCTATTTTGGGACTCGCGTCGTTTCATGGCGCTTGGCCGCTCCGACCACAGATGGATGTTTCGTAGAATAAGCTTTAAACGTTTCATCGGTACCTGGCAAAGATTCGTCACGTTAACCGCGGGCCCAAATTCTCTCGATTTAGTTGAATGTTGTTCCATTACTCCATTTTTAATGCACCGTGATGCTTGGAGCCTTGTCAAACGGTAGGGTAGAATTTTGAATGATGCATACGATACAAATCCCTCCCATATTCCACTAACTCTATCACAAAAGGTTCTGCCTGACACTCGGTTTAATTTGCGTGGGTTATGCGGTCCCTCGAGCAGAGCCACCTGCTGTCCCTAGAGGATGCGGACCACTCCGGGGCGCTGCCAGTTTCGATTGATTAGCATTAATTATTCACACGCGCACCGGCGCTCGGCGGACGGTCGTTTGATCGCGAAGATGTGACCCGCATTAACATCCCGCAAACAAGGTGGCCTGCGAGCTTGAGAGCCCACCCCATGAGGACACTCGCAGCTTCCCTAATTTGACCCAATTTACAAGTCGGTCATCGTTCGTGCTCTGTTCTTGCTGTTTTTCACGTCCACTGTCTTTTACCGGGATACCGGGTTGCTGCTGGATGCGGAGGAAGATGCTGATTGAATTTAAATAATTCAAACCCACCCCCGTTAGGTGCTCCGATTCCTCGCCGAAACTCGAAGGGGCCGATTAGCTGTGCCCACTCGTGCCGCTTCAGGGAGGATGCTGAGATTTGATCTATTTAATGATACCCGATGCGACGAGTGGCGTAAGATGGTGGTCGAAGTGGGCCGTGATTCTTGATGGCATCGTAGGAGCATTGATTTCCAGTGCCTACGTGATATGGTGCCCGTGTCCGTCAAAGGGCTTGGTGAGCTCGAGAGGACGAAATTCAATACTGCTGATGGCCATGAGCGATGTCAGTGCTTCTAGCTATTCAATTAATAGCCTACTTCGAGTTCTACGAAAAGCGTTGGTGTGTTTGAGCGGTTGTGAAGTTTGTATAAAATTACTACACCTTAAAACCCACGCCACCAAACAACAAACCAAGAGCTCAAAATTTGTGATTGAGTAATCGGTTTTAAAGTCTACTCGTCTCAAATACACTCCACTTGCCTTCATTTCTTTTGCAAAAACATATTGCTGGACTATTTTCATGTATGAACTGAGGTGCAATTTTTTATCATTGAAGTCGCAACATGGTTAAAGTTTAGCAGTAAACATTTTTATTATAATTTCAAGCCCTTTTATATCGAGCATTTTGTGTGCTATAAAAGCAGCACAACCGTGACTCGTGAGTCCTTATACTTCAAAAGATGCTGATCAAAAGCTGGTAAATCAAAATTGCTTGGCAATCTGATAGATAATTGAAGGCTGAATCTTTCTAGCAAACTCTAGGCGTGCTTGAAAACGCTGCTGAGCCAATTGCTGTCGCACGTAAAATCAACCGAATCGAACGATTCTCAGATATTTCGTCTTACGGAAAATACACCAAAGACACGTCTCCCGAACGCAGAACCTTAAATTAACCGTCTCAACGCGATTCCCTCGTGCTTCACTGTTCATAAAACGCGAAAAGTTACGATCTATGCTGAATTTATTTATTTTAATCCTTACCTAGCCTGGAAGGCAGGAGCGCAAAAGATGAATACACTCCAGCAAAACACCTTGAGCAAACAGGCGTTTGTTTTATTTTCCCAGCGGGCTGAGAAGGATCCGTCCGTACAAGCGGTGCGTTCAAATATCGAACGCCTCCACAGACGGCGCCGTGGTAGAGATAAAAAGTGTCATCCCTCACGCGAAGTCCGCAGGCCAGATGGAGGCGGCCCGATTTCCATACGGGACGGCAGGCAATTTAGTCCCAACGACGACGTGCACGATCGTCACACCCGGCCTATCGATGGCACGTGAGTGTGTTACCTAATTTGAATATAAATAACATCCGATTCCAGGCGCGGCATTTCTCGACCGAAACCCACCGGAAACCCTGCCCGGGCCACCACTGTACCGAATCGACGCCTAGTCGGTGCCGGTGAAGAAAGATTGTCACTGAATAATCATCAACCGAGCTCGAAATCCGCCCAACAGTGGCCCCTGAGGGCACGCGCGCGAACGTACGGAAGCGCAATTTAAGTTCCATCATAAACTGTTCCGGTGCGCAGGTCGCGGCAAACTCTGATGCGAGCTGGGAGACCGGAAGTATGTCCTTGTGCGCAAAACTTGCTCACCCCGGGGAACGAAAGTGGTCTCTCGATCATAGTGCCGTCGTCAGAAGACTAAAATGCTGCCTGCTTCGTTGCGCTCGAGCCAGGTCCTTTCCGGTGCTGTTCCTCTTATTTTTCGCTACCAACTTTCCGCAACCACCATCGGGATGCCCGTGGAAAGCGATAATTAAATGCTCACCCGCCGCAAGCCTGAAACCCTCAAGCTACTGTTTTTACGTCGCCTTTTGTGAGTTTCCCTGGCAACGGAAAAACCCGGGGGTTTTTCAACATTCCGTAACCGAGTCGTCCGATCTCGGTTTGGGGGATTGTCCCGGTCATAATGCTTCATTTGGATATGACATTTTCTACCTCACTTTGTTTCAATCGCGATGTTTTGCTCGCACTCAAGCTAACCTTATCGTGCATTTGTTTCAAAATGTCCACCATGGCTTGCCCTGGGGCAGATACTGGCCAGATTAACGCTTCCTGCAGGCTGATTTTCTCTCGCGCACCGATTCGCTTTCCACTCGCACCGCGTGGGGTGGTGTGTGAATTGCGATAAATACTCAGCAATCGCTGGCGAACATTCCGGATTACGTGTGGATTAAGTGATTTACGGGCCCTGAACCGGCCGACCGTGGGCTCGTGGCAGGCTTAAGCGATTAACCCACGGACCGCCTCGATGCAGGCGCTGCAGTGGTGTCGCTTGGTGAGCTCATCGGCCCAAGAACGAACCCGGCCGTTCGGTGAATTATGGATTTCCAATTAGAAGTTTATTACCCGTGCCCTTCGAGCGGCTTTCTCCTTGCGCCCGATCGGGTGCTCGCGGATGAGGCTCCATATTTAAACGAGCCACCACCCGAGCAACCCTCGTGCAAAGTAACAACGTTTTTGGTCGAGGATTTCGTCTCATTTTTTGTTTTCGTTTTCATTTCAACGTGGCACAAATTCAGCCCGAAAATGCTGGTCCCCTCGCGTAGGGTGCGTTTTTCGAATGGACACCGAGGGGTTGGTGATGAAAATTTGGGACGCACCGTAATTATGGAAATGGAACAGGCTCTTTCGAGCACGCCTGCCGAGAGACCATCGGTCGGTCGTCAAGTGGGAAAAGTTATCGCTCGCGCAGAAACCAGCCTCAATGGGAAGGGTGGAATGACAGGGTGTGAGGGGCATTGGAGGGGGGGCGGGTAGGCATGGAAAAGCTCCAGAACGGAGATGGCACCGCGGCTAGAACGGGAGCGCGATACGTGGGGAAGGTTAATTCAATTTCCCAAATAGCAGCAGGTGGCCTTGATGAAGTTCGGAGAGTACGTCCCGACCTTCTCTTTCTCCTTTCCACCCCCAAGTACCTCGGGTGTGCGGGTGGAGCAAAGTTTTCCTGTTCCATTTTTCGCTCCACCCGCGGTTGGTTCGCAAGGGCGGGAAAATTAATGCCAATTGCAGCAAGCAAAAGGTGTTCCCCCAATGGCTGTTCGCGTGTTAGTTAAAAGCTTACCCTCCGTGAACAAGCGGACTCTGTCGTCTCGTGGTTGACGTGAAAAGCTTTCAAATACGTGCGCATCAGCCCACCTGAGACCTCAACCATAGACAGCAGTAGGCTGTGATGAAACAGCACACAGTAGGCCGCTGGAGTGTCACTGTTGTCTCGATTCCAGTAAGCGTGAGCAACCGGCACGAAGCGAAAGAATGAACCTGGATTCGACGCTTGATCCTGCCGAGGAGATTCGGTTCCTCAGCAAAACGAGTGGGTTGATGCGGCGGCTCGGTCGAACTACGCACTTCACGGGTCAAGAGCTGGAGCTGGTGCTGTTGGTGTACTACAAAATCCTGAAGAACGACCCAGATGCCTCTGGCGGACAGATTTCACGCCAGCAGCTCACGACTGTGTTTGATACCGCGTTTGGAATCACCGACACGTCCGTGATACGGCGCATCTATGCCGCCCTGGACGGTGGAACCAGCTCACACGTGTCGATGGAGACTTGGGTCCGCACGGTTTCGCTGTACGTGCGTGGCACACTTGAGGAGAAGATCCAGTACTGCTATCGGGTGTACGATGCACAGCGTGAGGGAATGATCCGGCGCGATTACCTTATGGTGCTGCTGAGGGGTTGCGTTCGGCAGGAAGAAGGTGTCGACGAAGCGGTCAAGGATCTGGTTGACCTCATCATGACCCGGCTTGATATAGACCGAGATGGGGCGATCTCGTTCGAAGACTACCGTCGCAGTGTGCTGGGAACACCGTTGTTGCTGGAGTGTCTTGGCCAGGCGCTACCTGATCGCAGTCACGTGGACGCATTCGCGGCGACGTTCCTCGTTAGCTAGGATGTGTGGTGTTGTTGAATCGAAATTATGCCCGTTTTGCTCCGACCATAACAAGGGCCAGTTAGTGTCAGAAGCACCATAGCATGCTTTATTTGCCACGTCAAACGTCCTTCAGACGTTAGAATAAAAATGTTAGTGTCTAATGAAAGTGATTGCCGGCGGACATTTCTCTGTCAACGTGTACTAAGATTTGACATTTATTTCATCCCTTTCGTGACGTGGAGCACGACGTAGAGTGGGGAACTTTTGTTTTCACTCACAAACTTACCATATTTGATACCTCTCGTCAAAATAACATCTCAAAACTCACCTTAAACGTTCATTTACGCGCCACCAATCAAACTCCTTACTAAATGTTTCTCTTCACTCGATCCCCCTCTGCTCTCCCCATGCATCACCGCCGTGATGACCCGCACCCTCTCTTCCCTCACTCCTCACCTCCCTCCACCCACCCTCACCGTAATTCCAGTGGCCTCCGACGAAGTAGATGTCACGCGGCGAGTCGCCGCCGCTAGTGCGTACACGGACTCGCGGTCGCGCATCTCGATGGTGCAGTATTTGGAGCCTCTGTCGCGACCCACAAAGGCGCCAAGTATGTGTTCTACTACTTCTATTTCTACTGCTATTTCCGTTTTCTCACTGTCCAGCTGTTTGCCGCCCGAGCTCGGTTTTGGTTGTACCAGCTTCTGTTTTCTTTCGTTTCCCGAAAGAGGGGCGTTTTGCGTCACCGTTTCCATTTCCGTTCTTTTTCATTTCATGTGTGTTTACCATTCACCGTTGCCATGTGTTCTCGATGTTCTCGTGCATTTCGATTGCGGTTTTCGTGGGTGGCGGTAGTTAGCTGCACCGGTACAAAGAGCAACAAACAGCAAAACAGTATTGCTGCCGCTACAATCGGGACCCTTAGTTGTCACGGCCCGCGACATTTCCTCGTGCCGCTTATGTTGGATTTTATTTTAACATGCACAAGCTCTTTTCCATTTCGTTCCTGTTTCCCTCGCCACAAACCGAGCACTAGTTACAAGTTAATCACTGTTGTTCACGTTTCTCTACCCCACGCGGTTTTCCGTTGCTCCTTTCCTACTGTCCTTTTTTCCTATATATCTCGTTTCCAGCTCAAGTACTCTATGTGCCGCGTTTTAGTTCATTCTGTTTATGATGTACTACGATCTCGTAACTTTTCACTGTATTTTGTATCATTTTCCTCAATTTTCGCGCAAATTTTATCAACCCTCTTACACACACTCACACACACATACACACCTCACTCTCATGCACTCATACACTCAGCCACACATACACATATTGTCCACCAGAGCTGTATTTGTTGCGTTCCGTTCCAGTAGAGCAGTTGGCAAATTGTGTCGTATATCGTAGTTTTGCTGTCGTTAGTTAGTTAACCCGTTAGAGCGCTTTCAAGTTGACATTGTGTAATTCGTTGGGGATTGCAGGGGACGCGGAGTGTTACCTGTACCGGGTATTGGGGCTTTCGGGGCTCCGGGTAATGCCATTCGATTCCCCAGTCGCCCGGGAGTTTCCACATGCCAGCATAACGCACCGCTTTTCCGGGTCGCTTTTCGTTCGACAATGCACCGCGGCAGGGAAAACCAAACTCAAACCTCTGGTACTCGAGGGTCCTGCAGGGCCGGCAGCTTTAAGGGCGACATTTGACTCGCTTGCTCGCGTGGGCAAACTGGCATTCCATTGGGCACAAAGTTTTTCAGGCATTTATTTGTGGAACTCGTTTTGTCACCAGTAGTAGTAAATGTTCTAGCTTTCGTTCTTTTTGTGCGACGTGCGTATGCGAGCGAGAGAGCGTGCGAGTATGTGTGTGGAGGTAGCGAATAAACAAAAGCATAAACAGCTAGATAAATGTACAAAAAAAAACGATCCGAAAGGATAATCCAACATCCACGAGGATCATTGAATTGAATCAATCTCAAAAAGGCCATCCATTGGCGATGCGTTGATAAATTCGATCAATTCCGCTCGCAACGGTTTTCCACGGCTCGAATAATACTCCATCCCTTTAAACGTGAGAGTGCGAAATTGTGTGCGTGAGAAACAGAGAGACTGTCCGTTAAATACGTATGAAAAGCATTATCTAATAAATACTCGTTTCTCGTTCTTTTTTTTTCCTGTTTCATTCCCTTTCATCTTTCTCTTTGCCATCTCGCCCGCCGGCATCGTCCAGAATGTGACCAGACGTTCGTGTCCCGGGCCGGGGGACCGTCAAATGGAACGTTCAGCGCACCGATGCTCTCCAACCCGAGCAATCACTCGCGACAGTGTCTCTACATCTTCCTAGCAGGTCCTGGCCAGCGTGTCGATGTGTCCTTTACGTCGTTCAGCCTGCGTGGCTCGCCCCCTGAGTGAGTACCGAAGGGCGCTTCCGGCATTCGTACGGCATTCGTAGCCGCGTTGTTGCCCCGAGCGCACTGTTAACTAAATGTCGTTGAAGCCTACATTCATAAACACACACCCATTCACGCACACACATTACCATCATAAGTACGCATCAGGACACTTTTAGGCGGTGTTCAGCAAAGCAAGCAAAAAACGGCGAAAAAGGACACGCTTTTCGATGCAGATCACTTGAACAAAAAAAAATAGTCGAACTAATAAACTGGTTCGCGCAATCACTGTCGTCTGGACTCACACACTGGTAGCTGATGTTGCTGTAACAGTTTTTTAACGTGGTGTTATTGTTGAACGGGCTTATTGCAGTTACTTGCATTGATGTTGTTTTGTTTTTGTTTTTGTATGTTGAGATGTATACATAATCGACCGAACAGCAGTGCCGTTCCCAAATCGGATGCAGGATTGTTTTCGTACTACAGTTCAACCAAATTTTATGTTATTCTTCGGTTCCTTAAACACATACACCCCTTGATCGTACCGACACCGGCAAGCATGATGGAAAAGCAATTAAGATTACAACACATTTCGACCGTGTTTAAAACAAAACCCCAACAAAAGCTCGAACCCCTTTAATGGCTGCCAGGCGCTACCGGATGGATGATGCTGGGCGGGTTTCTGCGTGCGAAAATTCACCATCGGAACGTTCACGTTCCAAGTGCGACGATGCCAAGCAGCCCCTTAGCAGCCCTTTAACAGCCCACGGCAGCCATTAAATGGGATTGATTTTCTGCCATCCAAAACGAAAGTCACACCTACACCACCTGCTTCCACCGGCACCCGTGAAAATCACCTCATACTTTCTCGTTTTTCTCATCTACTTTCATGTTGTTCATCTTGTTCAAAATTGAAACAAAAAAATAAATAAATGTATTGACGTAAATGTTACAAAAAAAAAACAAACAAACAAAACCACCCTAAACGACAAAATTCTGCCACAAAACAAACAGCGGAGCGGCGGTCGGGGAACTTCCAGCGTAAGTTTGAATGTCATTTCCGTTCAGTTTCGTTCCATTACTCCTTCCTTGGCCTTCGTTCACCTTTCCAACCTTTCGCGAATGCCTGTGTGTATGTGTATGTGCGTTTGTGTTTTTTGTTTTGTCTCACTCGCTTGCATCATCCTTTCGGTGTTTCCGCTTCCCTGCGACGGGCCGGCCCTTTGGCAGTCCAGCGCTTCCGGAGCTCCAGCTGCGCGAACCGCGTCACGTACTGTCGCGGCTGGCTGGGTGGACCATTATTTTTAGTGATGCATAAATTAAATTGTGTTTCATTGTGTTTTTGCTCCGCCTGCTCGGCCTGGTCTGCTCCCATCAGCTAGGCCAACTTGGCCTAATG